>NC_068407.1:239435-254435 GCF_023724105.1 Carassius gibelio | reverse complement strand
GATGGCGTTAGCGATGCCTTTGCCCTGAACATCCCTGACAACACCTTTGATCCCACGATGCACCTGGACAAACACAACATGTTCCACCATGTGACTGTCACTCTTATATTCAACTGAATTTAAAGGTGTCATGAACTTCCTCTGTTTATTATTTTGTACTGTTCTCTGAGGTCCACTCAATGTTATCAATATTTTTTAAATCATTAAACATTATAATTAAGAAGTAATAGGCTATTTTCTGTGCTGTTTTCGAATTGTGCCTTGTTCGTAAAAGAATCCGCGGTAAAATGAAGTGAAATGGGCGGAGCTAAATAGGCAGTGCGATAAAATCAGTGGGTGTGGCTAAACAGGCAGCGTTGTTGAATCGGTGGGCGGAGCTAAACAGGCAGTGCTATAAAATCGATGGGCGGGGCTAAACAGCTGTGGGGCAGCTGTGGCCTAATGGTTAGAGAGTTGGACTAGTCACCTGAAGGTTGCTGGTTCGAGTCTTGGTGCTGGCAGGAGTTGTAGGTGGGAGGGAGTGAATGAACAGTGCTCTCTTCCTCCCTCAATAGTCATGACTGAAGTGCCCTTGAGCAAGGTACTAAACCCCCAGTTGCTCCCCAGGCTAAACAGACAGCTATGTGAATCGGAAGGGGCGGGGCTAAACAGGCAGCAATGTGAATTGGAAGGGGCGGGGCTAAACAGGCAATAATGTGAATCAGAAGGGGCGGGGCTAAACAGGCAGTAATGTGAACAAGAAGGGGCAGGGCTAAACAGGCAATAATGTGAATCAGAAGGGGCGGGGCTAAACAGGCAGTAATGTGAACCAGAAGGGGCGGGGCTAAACGGGCAGTGCTGTAGAAGCAGGTGTTGATCTTCTGCAGAAGCGGTGCTTAACCACACTATTACATCACAGAGTGGCGCATTCCACAAGCTTTTGCTTTGGCACACTGCCTTCATTATAAGCTTTTTTTAGACTAACGCTAAATTTTTAAGTTCTGGAAACTTTCACAATGTTTTTATAGTACAATGACATCTTATATATCAAAAGATCATGGGAATTATAGCTTCTCAGTTCATGACCCCTTTAATGTCTCCATTCGAGTTATCAGCCATAGGTGACTTAGTCATAACAGTATTGACTAGTATCTCTAAGGCACTTTTACTTTTCATGCTTGTGTAAGTGTTAGTGGGAAGTCGTGGCCTAATGGTTAGAGAGTCGGACTCCCAATCGAAAGGTTGTGGGTTCTAGTCTCGGGCCGGCAGGAATTGTGGGTGGGGGGAGTGCATGTACAGTTCTCTCTCCACCTGCAATACCACGACTTAGGTGCCCTTGAGCAAGGCATCGAACCCCGAACTGCTCCCCGGGCGCCGCAGCATAAATGGCTGCCCACTGCTCCGGGTGTGTGTTCACAGTGTGTGTGTGTGTGTGTGTGTTCACTGCTCTGTGTGTGTGCACTTCGGATGGGTTAAATGCAGAGCACAAATTCTGAGTATGGGTCACCATACTTGGCTGAATGTCATGTCACTTTTCACTTTAGTGTATTTGTGTGCGTGAATGTGTGTGTGTGTGTGCTCTTATTTTTGTATCATATTAGGACACAACTCTGTATAATGACATGGGTATGACACAGGTATTACAAGGAGAGGGTGACTTATGAGGACATAACCCATGTCCCCATTTTTCAAAACACTTATAAATCATACAGAATGAGTTTTTTTGAGAAAGTAAAAATGCACAAAGTTTCCTGTGAGGGTTAGGGTTAGGTGTAGGGTTGGTGAAAGGCCATAGAACCATTACACCTATGGGATGAACCCACTTTACACAAAAACAAAAGTGTGTGTGTGAGAATGTCTGTGTGTGTGTGTGTGTGTGTGTGTTTGATCACCTGCTCCATGAAGACTAGCAGTGATTCACGGTTGTTCTCCCACTCCTCCGGTAGTTCGGTCTCGTGTGGGAATTTATCACAGCCCACGTACATGGAGAGCTCGAAGCAGTTGGTGTGCAGGTAACTGAAGTCATTCATACCTGTTAACGAAAGCGAGCGGTTAACGAGACGTACGGATCTCCTCATTTAGAGTTGCGTGTGCTGATGTGTCCTCACTTCCTGCAGCCGTGTGCCACGAGGCTCCGTTGATGGTGCCGTCCTCCTTGGCGAAGTCGTCGGTGTGGCACACCCTGCGGCTGGCGTGGGTCATGAGCCGGTGAGTGGAGGCGTAGGAGAAGGCCAGCCAGCGGAACACGTGGTCATCAGCGGTGGGCGTGGCCTCGCGGAGCACCGTCACTGAGCGCGTGCGGTCAAACGGGAACGTCACCACCAGCTCTCCACCCTGCAGGTTTCCTCCCAACACAAACGGGATCTTCTCCATCCATGACACCAGAGCACGTGTCTCCACCGCCACCTGGGGTCAGGGGTCAGAGGTCAGAGCAACCTATTAATGGGAACATATGTGATCTTGGAGCACAAAACCAGTCATAAGGGTTGATTTTTCAAAATTGAGACTCATACATCATCATCAAGGAAGTCGTGGCGTAGTGGTAAGCGAGTTTGACTCCTAACCCTAGGGTTGTGGGTTCGAGTCTCAGGCTGGCAGTACCATGACTGAGGAGCCCTTGAGCAAGACACTGAACCCCCAACTGCTCCCTAGACACCACTGTTCTGCCGGGACACTGATGAGTTTTAGGACACGTGACTGAAACAGTTACACACTAGTGTGTGATATGCATCACTAGGGGTGTAACGGTACATATATTTGTACAGAAAATGATATGCATGTGTACCAAACAAATACAGCATTGTTTTAACCATGTACAAGTGGAACTTTATTGGAAATAAGAATCAGTCTCATCTTTCAAATTATGCCAATTTTTTTAAGGAAATTCAAACCATTAATGATGTTTTTTGACGATAATTTTTCACTGTATAAATCCAGCAGTGCGATCATCCCTTCCTTTTTACTTCTAGTTTTAATGCAAAATAAAGATGCATGAACATCTGCTTGTAAACAAAATGTCACGTAGCATTTCATTTACCTCAGGCAAATCATCATCAGTGTCCACAGCTCGTTAGTTCACCAGAGAAATTAAGTCTAGAGAACAGCATTTCACAAAACATTAGACTATATACTCATTATGTTTTACTTGACATTTTATTGATATTTTTATTATTTAATGTATGTTTAAATAAATATGTTAAGAAACAAGTAATGACAGCCACTGCAGAAATATATTTCAACAACAAGAAATTCTATCATTTAGAAGTTCATTTAAAAACAGTTTTATATGCAGTTTACATGTTTGCATACATTATTTATTATATTTAAAAATCAATAGTAATTAAATTTAGGTTTGGGCTCTGCTGTTAATTGTAACTTTATTGTAATGTAAAAGGGTTGCCTAAAGTTTAGAGCATTAGCTGAGGTAGATTTTTATTTCTAAGAAAATGTTAATTATAACTTAATTTATTTAAAGAAAGAGCATTTTTTTTTTTGGTTCCCCTGCTATACAGAAACTATACTCGACCGTGACGTCAAAATCATCATATTTGTGCACCATTACACCCCTGCTCTCTAACATGAGATTAAAAGTCTATTTATATTCAGAAATCTTAATAATTTAACTGCACAGATGAAGAAAACCTGAACTCAATCTGAATAACGGTTTTGTGTTGAGCTACTTTACAGCTGAATCAGATTAGTTTCATAAACAATGGATTTTGCAACTTTCACAAAGTTATTTTCCTTTTTATTTCTGTCAAGCTGCTTTGAATCAGTTGTATAAAGCACTACAGAAATAAACATGACTTAACTCTCTTCTCACACAAATGAACTGGCGCTGTCTGGTGACTCAGATCTGTCTGTTAGCGGCTCTACTTCATGTATGTTTATATCTGAATATTAGTGATGAATAGAAAACCTTTGACAGATGCCTAGACGCTCAGGAGAATCCAGTTAATGCAAGAAAACAAAAGTAAGAGAGACAAAGATCTGAAACAGATGAAGACATAGATTGTTGATGGATTATAATAATTATACACTGTAAGAGTTTGTCCTGTTTATTATTACATTGTATAAGTGGTGGACAAATCTAGATCTCAAATCAATAATCAGTCACTTTTTAAATAAATGATTTGAAAAAATGATCATCTGTTCAGCAAATGTGTTTGATCTGATCTCATGAATGTGACGATGGACTCCAGATCTCGGTTATTATCAGCAGATGTCAGTCAGATGTTTCTCATCATCAAAGCATCTCTGACACGCTTTCATCAGACACACAGTCACAGAGATTCCTGGAAACTTCATCTTCAGCCACACACATCCAGAAACACCCTGCACATCATCACCGCACGAATACAATCATCATCATCATCATCACATGGGCTCCGGACTCACGGTGGCGTTTGTGGAGCGGTACCAGTCCGGGACGGGCACGTGGTGGTTGTGGAATTTGCGCGGGACCCATTTCCGGGCTTCTGCTTCCCAGAGAACCGAGTTGAGGTCAGGGAAGTTGTGATGGATGTCCAGACCGTCCTGACTCCAGCGGCCCAGAGACCAGCCGCTGAGCTCCGAACCCTGAGAACCAGAAACCAGAAGAGACACGCTCTCACTGCGTCCACAGCTACAACAGAGAAACCGGAGCAGATCTGATTCTAACCAGCGCTGATATAAACAAGGGATACTTTTATTCATCAAGGCTGCATTAAACTGATCAAAAGTGCCAGTAAAGACATTTATAATGTTACAGAAGATTCCTATTTCAAATAAATTCTTTTGAACGTTCTGTTCATCTGTGAATCCTGAAATATAAAATGTCTCACAAAAATATTGTGCAGCACAACTGTGTTCAACATTGATAATAATCAGATAATAATCAGTTTTTACAAATTTTGATCAAATAAATGCAGCCTCTGTGAGTAGATAGAGTTATTTGAGAAACATTAATAAATCCTAATGATTCTAAGCTTCTGAGCAGTAATGCATATTAATATTGCAGGGTTAGGGTTTATAGCGACACACCATTTCGGAGGCCTTCTCGTAGCCGTCGGGGTTGATGGAGGGCAGCAGGTGGATGCGTGTCTGGTCCACGAGCCGCCGGATGCGTGTGTTTCCGCTCAGATACTCCTGACACATGAACTGCATGAGCAGCAGCAGCAGCTCGCGGCCCAGGACCTCGTTACCGTGGGAACCAGCCGTGTAGCGGAACTCTGGCTCACCTGTGAACACACACACACACACACACACACACACATCATCATCACACGATAGCTCAGAACAACTTGATGATGTAACAAACTATGGACTCCCTCTTTTCTAGCATTTTAGACACAGTTACTCCTTTGTGCTTAAAGAAAATGAAGAACAACAGTCTGATACTGTGGGATTGAGAGCACACTCATACCCTAAAGAGAGCAGCCCGGAAAACAACATTAGCGGTATTTTGTATTACATGGAGGGAAAGTACTTGGAATTGTTGGAATTTCCCAACAGCATATGACTTTATGAACTGTACTTCCAAGATCGATTATATTAGATATATATTTGCATCCATTCAGCCGTCAGCTACAGTATCACATCAGACAGTGCACTATAGACCCCCTGAGGAACAGTTCCACTCATTCTCTACTATAGGAGAGGAAGAATTGTATAAACTTGTTAAATCATCTAAACCTACAACATGTATGTTAGACCCTATACCATCTAAGCTCTTAAAAGAGGTGCTTCCAGAAGTCATAGGTCCTCTTCTGACTATTATTAATTCCTCATTGTCATTAGGATATGTCCCCAAAACCTTCAAACTGTCTGTTATTAAGCCTCTCATAAAAAAAAAAACACAACTTGACCCCAGAGAACTTGTTAATTATAGACCAATCTCGAATCTCCCTTTTCTGTCCAAGATACTAGAAAAGGTGGTATCCTCACAATTATATTCCTTCTTAGAGAAAAATGGTATATGTGAGGATTTCCAGTCAGGATTTAGACCGTATCATAGTACTGAAACTGCTCTCCTTAGAGTTACAAATGATCTGCTCTTATCATCTGATCGTGGGTGTATCTCTCTATTAGTGCTATTGGATATTAGTGCTGCATTTGACACTTAATTTAAATAAAATGTATGCATTTAGCAGACGCTTTTATCCAAAGCGACTTACAGTTCATTCAGGCTATCAATTTTTACCTATCATGTGTTCCCGGGGAATCGAACCCCCAACCTGGCGCTTGATAACGTAGTGCTCTACCAATTGAGCTACAGGAACACTATATAATATAATAACACTATTGACCACAACATTCTCTTGAATAGTCTAGAAAACTTTGTTGGCATCAATGTAAGTGCATTAGTATGCTTTAAATCATACTTATCTGACAGTCATCAATTCTTGGCAGTAAATGAAAAGGAAGGTAACAGACAATCAAAAAGTGCAGTATGGAGTACCACAAAGCTCAGTATTAGGACCGTTGCTTTTAATGCTTTACATGTTGCATTGTTAAAAGTGCTATATAAATAATGGTGACTTGATATAACTTGAAACACATCTTTACAGAACACACACAACATCACACAACCCACACACTCACATCACAGGTGTGTTTCAGGTTGATCAGAGGCGGATCTTCGTGGTGGCAAAGGGCAGCTGCCACCCCTGGGACACAGTCTTGCCAACTCTGTTGCCACCCCATTTATAAATCAGATAATATTTTTTAAGTATATTTTTATATTCATAGCCTATATATTGAAGCCCAAGGAGACCCACACCAAACTCCTCTCAAACAGAAATCGCAGATTTAGATGGCCCCCTCCTGAAACCTCATGCCACCCCAGGAAAAATATCTCTAGATCCGCCACTCAGATTGATGCACACGTGTGTTACCGAGCTCATGTTCTCCAGGGTTGTCTGAGATCTCGATGGCGTAGAGCTTCTGTCCGTTGTAGCTCTTGCCGATGTTGTAGATGCGTGTGATGTTTGGACACATTTCATTCACCACCTTCATCAGCTGAAGAACAGAAACACAACACATTAGCATGTGCTTCATCTCAAAATACAACCAAACATGCCACAATCACTGACACACATCTACTGACAATGACAAGAGACACTGCAGAATCTCTCCATCATTAATCAAATAATCAGGTCAAGTCACATTTATTTATATAGTGCATTTAGCAATACAGATTGTGTCACAGCAGCGTTACAGTATTGAATAGGAACACAGTGTGTAGTAATGCAATCACATTAGCATCACATTGATGATGAAGGAATGAAGAATCCTGTATTGACTCTCTGTATTATATTATCTGTCATAAAGATTAAATCATTTGGCACCTGTCTCATCTCCTTATAACTGTGGTGTCTGAAGTCCAGGTTGTCTGTCGTGGTCACTTCATTTCGTCGCCGATAATAATTGTTTGGATCTACAAGAAACATTGAAAACAAATAACAAAGAGTATTTGGACAGTTTTATGATATCATTACTTTTAGCAAGCATTTTATTTTTCAGTTTAGTTTTTTTTATTTGCCATTTTTATGATTTAATCAGTTTTATGAAGTGATTTATTTTAACTTTGATTTATTTAGACATTATCAATTTATTACACTTTTAAATTCATTATTAGAGGTTCAACAAACCAGTAGGATCACAACACTGCGTGTGTGTTTTTTTTAATGTAAGTGTGTGGGTCAGGATCACTGCATCACATATATACAGACACACACTCGCTCACTCACACACACACACACACACACTCACACACAGACACACACTCACTCACTCACACATAAATACACAAACACAGACCCTCACTCACTCACTCACACACACTCTCTCTCTCTCTCACACACACACACACACACAGACACACACCCCCACACACACACACACACACACACACTGGTCACCTGGCATCGGGCAGCCCATGATCTCCACACGCATGCAGATGCCGCCGCTGGCGTACCAGGAGCGTGGGTTGATGCGGATGTAACGGGCCACCACGGGTTTGGGGAAGACATTGAGAACAGGAATCTCCTTTTCTCGATTCGCGCTGAAGATCTACTGAGACGAGCAGAAACACACACAGTTACATGAGCGACAGCTGAAGTTCAGTCAGTGATGGGTGTGTGTGTGTCTCACCAGATCTCTGGAGCCGTTCTTCAGCGTCACCCAGCTGTGAGAGTCATTACTGAGCAGAACTTTATACGAGCTCACCCAATCACTCCTGAAACACACACACACACACTCATGAGAGCATCACATACACATATACAAACAAACACACACACACACATACATATATACAAACAAACACACACACACACACACACTCATGAGAACATCACATACACATATACAAACACACCCATTAGATCATACACACACATTAAACCATTAGAACACACACACCTGATTATCTCTTATAAATACATTGATGCATTTATGCAAAGCCACTTGCATTTAGGCTACATACTGGAACAGCTGATGATCTGGCTACAAATGTAACCAGTGAGCACATTGTGTGTGTGTGTGTGTGTGTGTGTGTGTGTGTGTGTGTGTGTGTGTGTGTGTGTGTGTTACTCACGACCAGAGTGAGCTCCGTCCCTGAGTCACGACACCGGTGAACTTCATGAGCCTGCGAGCATCCACCTCGAACCACTGCAGTGGATCATTCCGTCCTGCACACCAGCCACCGTCAAACAGGTCATCCTCGTACAGACCGCCCTACACACACACACACGCACACAACATCAGAAAAACACACACATATACATAGACACACACCAACATCAAGATTTTAGATACACCGTCTGGTGCACCTGGACATATCATCAGTGATGTAACCTAGGATCACGGGGGGTTTCGGGTCTTTCAACAATCAGACCCCCTGCCCTAGGCGACCCAGCCGGGGTGATCAGGTCCCAGCTTATGTCCAGGTAGCGCTACTACCCTACACGCCATGCCTCTCCTCTCCTGATCCACAGCCACCTTGATGCTACTTCTGCAGCATCAGTGGCCAACTTGATGGCCCTTCGCTGGCTCGCTCCTGTGATGCCAAGCATTTTGTAGGCCCTGCAAAGGGATTGGCCCAGAAACCCTCGACATCCCACTTCGACGGGTTGGCATATTGCCCGCCACCCATTGCTCCGGCAATCCTCCACAAGCTGGGAGTACTTTGCCCTCTTTCTTTCATTGGCCTCCTCCATACGGTCCTCCCAAGTCACTGTGAGCTCCAAGAGAATCACCTGCTTGGAGGCCTCTGAGGTAAGCACAACGTCTGGCCTTAATGTTGTTATGGCAACTGCCTCAGGGAACTTCAGCTGCTTGCCCAGATCAACTGACAGCTCCCAGTCACGCGCCGTTGCCAACAGGCCAGAGGAGGTGCCCCGGGCAGCTGGTGTGGACTTCTCCCCAGCTCTGACAAAAGCTGTGGTCTTCACTGGGCGGAGGCTCTTGCTGTGGCTAATTCCACTGCAGATAGAATGAGCTACGGCTTTTAGGACCTGGTCATGCCGCCAGCGGTAACGCCCTTCACCCAGGGCTTTTGGACAGCAGCTCAGGATGTGTTCCAATGTTCCTCTCTTCTGGCAGAGGGGGCATGCTGGTGTCTCCACCTTTCCCCAGGAGAAGTGGTTGGATGGACTTGGCAACACGTCATAGACCGCCTGGATCAGGAATTTTATCCTGTAGGGTTCAGCCTTCCAAAGCTCAGTCCATGTGACTTTGCGCTCCACTGTTTGCTCCCATCTTGTCCAGGCGCCCTGTTGCCGCATCCCAGCCATCTGGCAAGCTCGCTTCTCCTCAACTCCTGCACGCACTTCCTCCAGAATCAGAGACTTCCTCTCTTTCCCTTCTGCCTTGTCATAGCGAGGAGTTGTTCTGCTGCCCAGGCCAGCTCTCCCCTGTGCCACTGAGCCCACCAACACCTTTTGCCGTAGCCTTGACTCCGCGTCATCCACTGCCACGGTAGCCCTCCACTTCCGCCCTGTCCTGACCTCAATCCCAGCCTGGGCAACCTTTGGATCACTGGAATCCCGATACTGTAGGACCTCCCTGGACCGCGTCACCATGAACTCCTCACTCAGGCTGCTCATGGGAAGCTTCAGCTTGTTGTTCTGCCCATATAGAGCGATGCTGCTCAGGCTTCGAGGCAGTCCCAGCCACCTGCGCAGAAACCTTCCACCGTTGAAATGGGTACTTCATACACCAGGAGGGGCCATAGGATCCGAGGGAGGATACCGTGCTGGTAAATCCAGGCCTTGAACTTGCCAGGAAGGCCAGACTTGTCCACCATGGCCAGCCAGGTCTCCAGGTCTTGGTTGGTCGCTTTTGTGGAAGCTGCGTCTCGCAGGCTGCAATTGAACACCTTCCCCAGGCTCTTCACAGGTTCTTCTGTCAGTGATGGTATCTTGGTGGTGCCAAGTGAGAAGTGGAACTTGTCAGTAACTTTCCCTTTCTTCAGCACGAGGGACCTTGACTTTGCCGGCTTGAAGTTCATGCGAGCCCAGGACATCAGCTCCTGAAGGCCGTTCAGGATCCACCTGCAGCCTGGGACAGATGTTGTGGTCACTGTCAGGTCATCCATGAAGGCGGATGGGTGGCTGTCTAACTCCAGACTTAGAGAGGGGCCCCCTACACTGCATTTCTGCAGATTTCACCAGCATGTTCATGGCGAGTGCAAAAAGGATGACTGAGATTGTACAGCCAGTGATGATCCCCTTCTCAAGCTTGTGCCAGTCTGAGGTTGTTGTTCCGGATGAGACTCTCAGATGGAAGTTGGCACAGTAGTCCAGGATGAGGTCTCTGAAATTCTTCGGGGTGTGATGCCAGTTCAGTGCCTCTTTGACCAGTTTATGGGGTATGGATCCATTGGCATTTGTGAGGTACAGCCACAGCACAGCCAGGTCCCCCTTGTTCTCTCTGGCTTCCCTGATAAGCTGAGTGACCACGCCTGTATGCTCCAGACATCCAGGTACCCCTGGTGTTCCTCCGTTCTGGACTGATGTATCGATATAGGAATTCTTCAGGAGGTAGTCTGTCAGAAAATCTCACACGCACACACATACACAGATCAAAGCACATCAACTGGTCGCTGAGGTTCCTCAGGGTTCAGTTCTGGGACCCCTCCTCTTCTTCATATACAGTATATCATAGGGCTGCACAATAAATTGCATGTGATATTTAATGTGCACCTTGTCTGTAAAGCCAGCTCTGTAATCAGCAGTAAATCTCCATCACCTGCGAGCTTTCACATGGAGCAGCATTTACTACACAGAGCCGTTGTTATCTGACTAGCTGCACAAAACATGTGCAAAATATGATCATGGTTTTGCGCAGATTGTCACTGAACTAATTTTATTATAGTAAAAATGTATTCTATTTCAAGTAACAGAAGTGTTTTCATGGTTACGTCACATTTCTGTTACATGGTTTCTGTGTATTTCTGTTCCCCTGCATTAGTTCCTTGTTAATCTGTTTCCTTGGTAATTCATTAGTCTCTTTGGTTGTTAATTAGCCCCACACCTGTTCTGTTTCTTCCTGATTGTGTTCTCCTCTGTATATAAGCCCTCAGCTCTCTGTCTGGTGTTGGTTTGTAGTGTTGTGGATTTATGTTTGGATTACTCCTTGAATTTGCATTAAATACTCTCTTGAACTTTACTCCTTCGTTGTGTGCTTGACTGGACAGCCAACACGTTACAGTTTGTAGTTTTAATTTAATATACTAACCCTCTTTCACATCTGTATGACTTTCTTATGTTGAACACTAAAGAAGACTTTTTTTTTCAACCATACAATGAAAGTCAGTGCTGTCCAATATTGAGTTCCCCGCATTTTTAAAATTGATCTTTAGTGTTTCAGTCATACAATCAGTCATACAGGTCTGAATGAGTGAATGATGGCAGAATGATCATTTATAGCTCTTCTGGACCCGTGACTCATTCTGAGACTCGCGGCAGAATCTGGGTCAGTTTCACACGCCTGTCGCTCTGAAGTCTGCTCCGAGCTGATCATTCCTGCTCTCGCCCGTCATTCTGTTTTCATCGAGGGCAGCGGAAAAAGAAAGAGTGAATTCTGTGCAAAGTGGATCCAGATGAGGCAGCGATGGAGCTGATCTGAGTAATAACAGACTGGCAGCGCTTCTTATGAAACCCACTGAAGGAGAAGAGCTGATCTTACCTGGATGTTGAGCCGGCCCCTGTGCGGCCCCAGACCGTAGTGTCTCATGCTGGAAGCGTGGAGCTGAAAGTCATCGATCTTCAGCGTCTCCAGACCCAGCGGAGGACAGTCTGTCCGGAGAGAAGAGCTTCAATGAGGAATCTGAGCTGATGATCAGAGCAGCTCCGAGCCAGAGACAATGCCATAACATCTGTTTGTTCAAGAGACCTGATGTCAGCTTCTGAATAAGCCAATCATCTGAGTTTGGGGCGGGGCTATCTATCTGATTCACCAATGACAGAGGGAGGACTGTTCAAGAAACTTGTCTGGAAACAGTCACTGTTCTCACAGAAATGACTTCAGACTGTTTCAGATGAGTTATATTAAACCTAAAGCCTTTCCAAATATTCCACCTCCAGAGATTCACAGCCATTAAACAATGGATTCAATTGAGATCACAGATGCTCCGATCTCTGGTTAAACAAACTTGAACAACTAACCTGACTGGAGAACCATTTCAGACTAAAACATCAGGACAGATGCTTCTACACAAACTGAGGAGTGCTGGTACTACGATGTACCCACATATAATATTGGCGCTGATATATCCATATCTGAATTTTTTACTCTATAATATCTGCATCATGCCACAAATGACATGAGGTCACAACTGCTCTGAATCCAGAATCAACACAAGAACGCTCACAAACTCTCTGTTTCTGTGTCACATGTGCTCATAATGTCTCTCCAGGGAACTGAATCTTGAGCTTGAATAAAAACCACTGTAGGGATGAGAACATGCTCATCTCCTCATGATGACACACATCTGCAGCTCTGAAGACTCTCAGGAGGAGAATCAAACACAGCCCTTACTGTTACTAAAGACACACTGACACACACACACTCACACACACACACTCGCGCACACACGCACACCCATGCACACGCACACACACACGCACACACACACACACACAAACACACACACTCACACACACGCACACACACACACACACACACACACACACTCACACACACACACACACACACACACACATATACACACACTCACGCACACACACACACACACTCACGCACACACACACACACTCACACACACACGCGCACTCACACACACATGCTCACACACACACACGCACACACACACACACACACACTCACACACACGCACTCACACACACACACACACACACACTCACGCACACACACACTCACGCACACACACACACACTCACACACACACGCGCACTCACACACACATGCTCACACACCCACACACACACACACACACACTCACACACTCACACACACACACACACACACACACACACACACACACACACTCTCAAGCATGTGGCTGTCATGTGAAGCCTCTGATCAGTCCAGACAGATGAAGTGTGTTCATGAACATTAGTTTACCTGAGTGTACGGTCTCATCTTATCTGCTTGTCTTATAGTTCTGGTTACTAAACTGCCCTAATTCCGAATCATATCTGGCACGCAGATAAATAAACACAGATCATGTTTAATAATCACTCGTGAATGGACTCACCGCTGCTCTCAGAGATCAGAGCGTCCCCGCCACTGCTGCCTTTCACTGCTTTCTTGTTCTTCTCACTCTTTTTGCTTCCACTTTTCACTGCGAATGAGAAAAACAGGTTGAGTTGTTTCCAGAGATCAACAGGTAAGCAGGAAAATAGGAACAGAACAAGCACTGGTGGATGAAAGACGTGTGTTTGGTGGACTGTGAATCGCCATAAAGTTCAGCTGTGTTCTCCAGAGCCAATGTGTGCAGCAGAAGAGCAGCTGATGGCTTTCATCACGGGTCACGCCGGGACAAACCTACATCTCATATGGAAACACTCGCTCTCTCAGAGCTCTGCCAGCCTTCAGAAGAGCCCCAGTGTTCCTGAGATCATCACCTCACACACACACATGCACACACACACACACACACACACACACACACACACACACACACACACACACCTTCATCGGTCTGAACACATTACTTGCGCGTCTATGACTGCATGTGAACAGGGCTGATTCTGATGACTGACTGACACACAGCTGTAATGACAGTAACGTTACTCTCACGCTGTTAGGATGATGTTTGCATAGAGAGTATGAAAATCAAATGAAAGTGAAGCAGTTCTTTTCATTTTTGATAGAATTGCATTTAGTTTGATGAATGTGTGTTTGTTCTAAATGACTTCTTCTGCTTATTATTCCAGGACAAATGATCAAGATACAAAATTACATAAGATGTTTAACCTTGTTTTCTGAAAAAATGAAGTGAGTTTCTGCTTGGGGAAAATATCTGCCAACGAGAAAAGAAAAGTTAAAAAGTTTATTTTGCCTGAGCCCAGCAGATATTTGATCTTGTTTTAAGCAGAAACTTAATTATGATCATTTCTCTGAAAACATTATTTCATTACATCATTCAGTCTGCATCTCAAATAAATTCAAGTTTAATTCAAGTTTAGATATTTGTTCTAGAACACAAGAAAAAGAGGAATCACTTGTGCAGTGTGTCACTGACATCAGGGGAAAAGGATGTTAGATGGAAATAATAAAACTCTTCTGACCTAATTCTGCGTAGTAATAAAAGGACAAACAAATAAACTAATTAAATTTAAAAAAAACAGAGAAAACTGCTTCCCACAACAACATCTGCGGAGTGAAGCTTGATCATCCTGACGTCTTCTGGAGCTTGTGTCTGACATCATTCCAGCCCAACATGACCTCTGCTGACCTCTGACCTTCCTCATCGGCTCCCTGGACGCTTCACTCATGATGTGATGAAGATAATCATGTTTGAGGATTCAGAACCAGTGAAACACGCTCGAG
>NC_068407.1:224435-231935 GCF_023724105.1 Carassius gibelio | reverse complement strand
TGAGTTGAGTTGGTCCACAACAAGTACGCGCAAATGTGTCTTTTTTTTTTAATGGCTACAGAAAATGAATCAAAATGGACAGACGTCAACTGAGTGGTTTTGCAAAAAGAAAGTTAAAGAAAGACAAGGACGCTAGAGGTTTAGCTACAATTCAAAATGTTCCAGGGATCTAAAGTTTTTTCAAAACGAGAGAAGAATGAGCTCAGAATGACAAATGACACAGAAGCAATTGACTGCACTCTCCCTGTTTACCATTGAAGTTAAAGGGGGGGGGGGGGGGGGGGGGGTGCTCGTTTTCACTCAATATCCTGTTAATCTTGAGTACCTATAGAGTATTACTGCATCCTTCATAACTCCAAAAAGTCTTTATTTTTATTATATTCATAAGAGAAAGATAGTCTGTACCGATTTTTCATGGAAAAACACGAGCGGCTGGAGGCGTGACGTGTGGGCGGAGCTAAAGAATCACGAGCGCCAGTAAGCTTTTGTGTTGAGAGCGTTTGGAAGCTGTGACATTACCGTGAGGACAAAACATCATCCAAAACAAACCATGGCTAACAGTCAGATTCAGCCGTTTATTTATGATCCAGAATCAGATCCAGAGGCTGAAACTGAACGAGAGCAGCAGCAGCAACAACTCGCTCCGAGCAGGGCTCGAACCCGGGTCTCCGGCATGGGAGGGGACGCACTAACAAGGAGGCAGAGATATTTTAAGCAGTTTTACTCACCGCCTGCGGTTCCAACACACGATCGTGACCCTTTTTCGTTGGGACTGCATCATCCTTAAGAAATAAACGATGAGCAAGGTGTCTCACATGGCTCCGGGGGGTAAACAAAGGTCTTCTGTAGTGAATCGTTGCCTTTTCAAAGTGTAATGATCACTGTAATCTAGTGCTAAAGTAAGGAAAACCAGTCTCCTATTGGCTTATATCATTCTACTTTATAAATCCTCATTTTGTACTTCTAATTAGTGACCGTTGTTTTGTTTTTCAAATTTGGCTGAACTAACCCTTTAAATTCCGATGATCTTAATCAAAAGCAGAGTTTTACTGTTATACGTGCTTTTTAAAATCATCACAAGCATTGGTGCAATTTGAAATAGAAGTGGATTTGATCTGTGATTCGCTTGAAACGAGTGATCGAAGTCACGAGTGTGAATCAATCGGAGCGGTTCAAGCATAAATGACTCACTTGATTCAGTTCGTCTGTTCTCTGCTTGTCATGTTTACAGCACATTTAGCAATGATCAATTCATATTCAGATAAATGTTGGTCTACGAAATACCATTCCAGCTTTTCTAAAATACATTTTGATACATCAAACTCATTAATTTAGACATAAAACAAACACAAAGTCTCTCAGCCGACTGAAAATTTATTTAAGAACAGAAATAAAACATCTAATTTGCCAGCTGACACTCCATTCATTAAATAAATTCACTAAACACTCTACAGGAAATAAACACACAAACAAGTGTTCTCCAAACAGTGTTTCTGTTTATGCGGTTCTCCTAATGTTTCATTTGTAAATTGTTAATAAACCTAGCAGAATGTGGCTGTGAATAGTTCAGTTTGATCATGTCTTTGTTTGACTTCATTAAAGACTGCCGTTAAAGTGCACTATTCTCTCATCAGGGAGAAAAACTCGTTCAATTCAAGTGTCCACAGCGAAATGTGGGACTTTTAAAGATTTCAAACACTGACAGTGACCTTCATTCACCTTCCTCTGGAGGAAAGAAACTGTAAAGGTCACAGAAACGGAGTAGAACAGCAGAACTAAAACAGACCGTCATCTACTGTTGAAGAATCTCAAGTTCAGTTGAGAATGAAAAACTAAAGCATTGCTCTGAAAGTCTGTAACAGCTCATGATAAACAGGATTAAAGCAGAAGAATTAGAGGGAGATCAGTCAGATGAGGAGGATTCCAGTGGTTTAGAAGGACAGGATGGTTCTGCTGATGATGTCCACACACTCTCTGACCTCATCCTCCTTTATAATGAGGGGCGGGGCTAGTCTGATGATGTCACCGTGAGTGGGCTTGGCCAGCAGGCCGTTGTCACGGAGACGCAGACACACCCTCCAGGCGTCATAGTCTGTGAGAGATCAGAGGATTAGAAACGGATCACACACACACACACACACACACACACACACACACACACACACATTCACTGGAGGAAGTGTTATTCTGGATTATAGACTCTATGTGTTTGAGTTAAAATCATCTTAATGCTGGATGTGTTTCAGGTTTTGTCTTCTCCAGATGTTCACTGATGGACTGGAGTGCTGTGGATTATCGTGATGTTTTTATCTGACTCTCATTCTGACGGCACCCATTCACTGCAGAGACACTGATGCAATGCTACATTTCTACAAAACAAACTCATCCTGATCTCAGATGAACTGATTGATGAGCACATTTCATTTTTGGGTGAACTTCTCCTTTAATGCACAGCGGTCGAACTGCTAACTTGCTGATTGGGAAAATAAATGACTTCTGAATATATTTCTGTGTGCATCTGACGGTTCCATCAGCTAAAACACCTGCTTCTCTGTTAAAATACACACACAATCCTGATGTCGTAAATGAAAGTGAAAAATCTAAATAAATGTGTGTGACCAGCTGAAACCTGATTTTCGACTCTTTCTGCTCTCAGCTGATGTTTTGAGTCCAAATAAAGAGCGTAACGCTCCCACGCTCCTCAGATCACCCGTGTCCGGTTCATTCTGCAGCTGAAGTACTTCCACATCGAGAGTTTGTGACGCTGATGCAGTGGTTTCACTGATCTACATCTGAAGCTGTAGACTGGTCTGAATGCTGCTGGTTTTGTGGTGGTTCTGGTTCTGACCTTTGGTCTCTTTGATGATGATGGCGTTCAGGAGGCCTTTCCCACGGACGCCGCTCACGATCTCCAGCGGAAGCTTCCTGAGCTCAGAGCGAAGAATCTGACCCATCAGATCCGCATTCTGAGCCAGACCCTCCTCCTCCAGAACCTGAGGAGAACCAGAGCGTGAGCTCACACACACACACACACACACACACACACACACACACACACACACACAGAGACACGCACATACACTCTCTCTCTCTGTCACACACACACACACACACTCCCTCTCTCTGTCACACACACTCACACACACACACACACACACACAGACACACAGAGACACGCACACACACACACACACACACACACACACACACACACACACCTCCAGAGCAGCGATGGCGACGCGGCAGGCCAGAGGGTTTCCTCCATACGTGGATCCGTGTTCTCCAGGTTTGATGGTCAGCATCACCTCATCATCACACAGAACAGCAGAGACCTGACACACACAGATCATCAGCGAACGCACGTGTGTGTGTGTGTGTGTGTGTGAGAGACTCACCGGATACACTCCTCCTGACAGAGCTTTACCCAGAATCACCAGGTCTGGTCTCACCGCCTCGTGGTCCACAGCCAGACGCCGTCCAGTGCGGGCCAGACCGGTCTGCACCTCATCAGCAATGAACAGAACCTGACGCAAAAATAAATAAATAAAGGCAAGTCTAATGAGGAGATGACGAGTCAGGATCAGCTTCATCCTTGCGACAGACTCAGAAAACACTAGTTTATTAGTAAATAATTCAAATATCTCCTTCCTCTTTCCCCAGTCACATTTAAGGTAATTACTTTTGATGATTCTCTGCTGCAAGCTGAAGGCTATTGTATGCATTCGAACACAGATCTCTTCAGCGCTGCTGCTGCGGGACACTAAACACCGCCGACTCGCTCTTGACCGTCACAGCATAAAACAGGTCCGAGGCTGTAATGCAGGGTTCTAGTGTGTGTGTGTGTGTGTGTGTGTGTGTGTGTACTCACATTGTGTTTGGTACAAAGCTCCCGGACTTTCGTGAGGTAACCGGGATCAGGAACTACCACACCTGCTTCACCCTGGATGGGCTCCACCATGAACGCCGCCACGTTTGGATCCTGTAGCGCTTTCTGCACAACACACACACACACACACACACACACACACACACACAGAGATTAATGATCAGGGGAAACTAGTTAAGTTACAGGTAACAAACACACACTGCAGGTTTGCTGTGGGGCTGCAGAGTCTGACCAAAAATAGCTGTATATCAATTAGTGCTGTCAAATGATTATTCACAAAATAAAAGATAAAAGTTTTTGTTTACAGTATATATGTATGTGTACTCAGTACTGTGTTTATATAAATACACAAACACACAGTCATGAACCAGCTGTTTAAAGCTCCTCGTATGAGTGAAGAACAGCAGTTTGTAAGTGTTTTGCCTAGTTTTTCTCATGAGACTACAGCACGGTCGTCATAGCTAGGAAACTGTTTGTCCCGTGGTAAATAGGTGCTGAAGTGGTGTTTGTTCTCCCGTTCACCTGTCGTGGGACTCCCCAGTCTCGGTCTGCTAAATACTAATGCGTGGCCAAAGCCAGTGAAAGTACTTAATTATGGTGGAGGCGGACAAAGAAGAGAAGAGAAAGTGTTGAAAAGTGTGCACGAGTGAGAACAGTTTATTTTGTTGATGAAGCTGATGAGGAGAAGTGTTACATGGGCTTTCTTCGGCTCATTGAAGAACACTCTCACTGCTGCATTCTGGATCAGTTTCAGAGGCTTGATCACACACACAGGAAGAGCCAGGAGACCATTACAATAGTCCAGTCTGGAGAGAACAAGAGCTCGGACAAGAAGTT
Organism: Carassius gibelio; assembly: GCF_023724105.1. NCBI lineage: Eukaryota > Metazoa > Chordata > Actinopteri > Cypriniformes > Cyprinidae > Carassius > Carassius gibelio. The sequence continues at coordinate 227,212 of NC_068407.1, read as the reverse complement.
GGGTTGCTTGCTCTGACAGGAAGGGTCTAATCTTCCTAATGTTGTATAAGGCAAACCTGCAGGACCGGGTCGTTGTAGTAATGTGGTCAGTGAAGCTTAACTGATGATCCATCACAACTCCTAGGTTTCTGGCTGTCCTCGAAGGAGTTATGGTTGACGAGCCCAGCTGTATAGAGAAGTTGTGATGAAGCAATGGGTTAGCTGGAATCACCAGTAGTTCAGTCTTAGTAAGGTTAAGCTGAAGGTGATGGTCATTCATCCAGCTAGAGATGTCACTCAGACAGGCTGAAATGCGAGCAGCTACCGTCGGATCATCTGGCTGGAATGAGAAGTATAGTTGGGTGTCATCAGCGTAGCAGTGATAAGAAAAGCCATGCTTCTGAATGACAGATCCTAATGACGTCATGTAGATGGAGAAGAGAAGCGGTCCAAGCACTGAGCCCTGAGGAACCCCAGAAGCAAGAAGTTATGAGTTCCTTGTGAAACCTCACCCCTCCAAGACACACTGAAGGGCCTACAGGAGAGAAAAGACTTGAACCACTGGAGTGTGGTTCCTGAAACATCTTCCTGAGGCTGGACAGAAGGATCTGGTGATTAACTGTGTCAGGAACAGATCCAGACCGATGAGTACTGAGGATCTGGAGCTGCTCTTGAAGGCAGACTGGTTGTGGTTCAGGAAGTCGTTAATTAATCGTGATTAATCATTTGACAGCACTAATATAAATATGACATAAAATAATATTAAACATAACAGCAATAATAATAACATTTATTATTATTATTATTATTAGTATTATTCAAGTTGTTTTAATATACAGTAGTACTACTACTACTAATGATTAATAATGACATGATTATTATTTCATTTATGATTACTATTATCATTATTACTAAATAAGCAAAATAAAAAATAATAAAAACTACTATTACTGAAATTATAGAAGTTATTCAACAAAACATTTTTTTATTGTATGCCTTTGTATGTATGCTGTAAACATTTTTTTTCTTCTAAAAACGTGTTAAGAAAACAAATGTCTCTATGGAGATAATAAAGTACTACTACGGTAAACAGCAGGAAGCCCTTAAAGCTTCTCTTCTGTTGATAAGTGCTTCTCATTACATGTTTGTGAAGGTTGTTGATTAAAGTTTGGTTCCTAAATGTGCTTTATAGTGACTCAAACTCAGAGCCGCTGCAGATGGAGCTCATGAGGATGATTTACTGTGAATCGAGACGCTGAAAACACCCGATCATGATCTGCTGGTGCACATGAACACAGTACCTCTAGCGCAGCGATGTCATTGTACGGGACCAGCTCAAATCCAGGCATGAACGGCCCGAAGCCCTCGTAACTGCTGGGGTCCGTCGAGCTGGAAATGGCAGCCATCGTCCGGCCCCAGAAATTCCCCGCTGTGAGAGCGATTATACAAGATTACACGAGTGGATATACAGACGCTCAGCTTACTACTGAAACAATCATCTCACATCACATGAACACACTCACAGCGGGCTACAAACTGAAAAGGAAAAATAAGTTTTCTATGTGAATATCTGTTTAACTGAAATTTATTTCTGTGATCAAAGCTGAACTTTCAGCATCATTACTCTTACGGTTCAAAACCTTTGCCTTGTAGTGTATAAGCCTGTGTAAGTGAGGTGGACGGTGAGCTGCTGTCTTACCTGCAAACACGATCTTCGCCTCATATTTCGGGACGCCCTTGACCGTGTACGCCCACTTACGGGCCAGTTTACAGGCCGTCTCTCCGCCCTCCACACCTTCAACACACAAGAGCAGGATCAGAGCACTGTTCTGACCATCGGGTCAGTCGTGTGCGGTGTGCTGACCGCTGTACCTGTGTTCATGGGCAGCACTTTATCGTATCCGAACAGGCGTGTGATGTACTGCTCGTAGACGCCCAGCACGTCGTTGTAGAAGGCTCTGGAGGTGAGCGTGAGCCGAGAGGCCTGTGCGGTCAGTGCCTCGATGATCTTGGGGTGACAGTGACCCTGGTTCACAGCGCTGTACGCACTCAGGAAGTCAAAGTACCTGCGGCCCTCCACGTCCCACACGTGAACCCCTGCAACACACACACACACACACTGATCAGAGACATCTGACTCACACAGACAGGATATTTTAGTTTCCACATTCAATGGCTCAGGCTGCTCATTTACAATAAAGCAAAAACAAAATATGAAAAAGAGGCAAAATTTGCCTTTTTCACAAAAATCTGAAATGATGTCAGCGCAGGGTTAAGTTAATTCTGTTAAAGCTCTGCGTTTATTATATTAGTATGCCCTTTTCCAAATAATGCTTCTTACCTTTTCTGTTTAGTCTGTTTTACAAGTTGTTGTTATATAATCTACACAGAAATACCATTTGACTTTTTTGACTCATATTTTTCCAAGAATACATTAAACAATTCTCAGTTCGGTTGCCAGAACCACGGAATTGTGAAAAAGGCTAATTGAGGCTCAATAAAAGCAAACTATTGGAGATACAATACATGTTGTGAACACGAGGCTGAGATGCATGCAGTTTCCCGAAAAAAGTCAGAATTACGATAAAGTCAGAATAGTGAGAAAAAAGTCAGAATTTCGACAAAATCAGAACTGTGAGAAAAAAAGTCTATATCACGACAAAATGAGAATTGTGAGAAAAAAAGTCAGAATTACGACAAAGTCAGAATTGTGAGAAAAAAGTCAGAATGACGATAAAATCAGAATTGCGCATAAAAAAGTCAGAACTACGACAAAATCTGAATTGTGAAAAAAAGTC
>NC_068407.1:211935-219435 GCF_023724105.1 Carassius gibelio | reverse complement strand
AGTGATTCTAGACATGTGTGGAGTTCTGTATGATAGCGGAGAGGGAGGAGGACAGGCCATACACGGATCTGTAGAAGCAGTGAGGAGGTGAAGTACAAATAAAGTTATTAATTCAGTATCACTAGACACTTAGTGTTGCATAGCAGTAAACAGCAGCAACATATAATGATATATGACTTTTGAAGACAGTCGACCATACGTTGACAAGAGTGTTGTATAACATAGTATACTTCCGTACTTAATCTCTCTTAATCTCTCTCCATACTGTTCATAGTGTGCAAACTCTCTATTTGCATACTACATAAGCCAAAATCTGCAGATACATCTGCCTTGTCCAAATACTCACACTTGCTGTCTTTGCACTTTGCCCAATGACGTATTTCCTGTATTTAGCCCAAGAGTTCAAGTGAGCATGAAGACCACAGGACATGTGTGTGTCAAACTTTTCATCACCTGATGGGACACACTTATAGTATTTAGTGTTTACATAGCCTTAATTTGAAATACTTAGCATTTTAAAATCCACTTCTAAATGTCTGTTCAGTAGTCCTTGTAACATGACATAATTTTACTTTGTGGTGCTGCTAATTAAATGGAAAAAAAATCTGTTGCAAATGTTGTTCAAAATAAATATCACCACTACTTATCTTTGCACCAGTAAAAACAGCGCTTTTCTACCAAATCATATGTAACATCTAATTATTATTAATATTTTATATACATTGCAAAAGTTTCCGTGACCTCTCACGAGATCTCGACAAAAAGTCTCACGATTTATTTCCACAACATGATGCATGATGGGATACACTAAGCCTGGGATACTGCTCCGGGTAGTGTGGGTTTAGTGTGCGTTTTTAAGATAAGATAAATGATTAATGTCTTGTGCACTTCCTGTCACGCGCACGCGCTCTCAAGTGTCCAGACTGCAAGTGTTGGTATCTGGACAAGGCAATCTAGCAGCTGAAGTCAACTGAATGATTTAGTGTGCTATTCTTTACTAAGTGTCCCAAAAGGTTTAGTGTTGATGAAAGTCATGTCAGCTGTGATCATTCTCTTCTCATTATTTGATCAGACAAATAAATAAAGAAACAAACAAAGATCATGTTTACAAATATAAAACATCTCCCACATAAACACTAAGTGTGTGTGTGTGTCAGGCTGATAGATTCCGGTCTGACGGTGCGTTTCTGCACTAATGAGACTCAGAACACGCGTGAGAGGTTCGTGCAGAAGCTGCGTGTGATGGGCTTCGACATCAGCGTCAGTCACGTGTTCTCCCCCGCACCAGCACTCACACACATCCTCAGAGAGAGACACCTGCGGCCACACCTGCTGGTGCATGATGGTACTGCACACACACACACACACACACACACACACACACCCTCAGAGAGAGACACCTGCGGCCACACCTGCTGGTGCATGATGGTACTGCACACACACACACACACACACACACACACACACACACACACACTCACACACATCCTCAGAGAGAGACACCTGCGGCCACACCTGCTGGTGCATGATGGTACTGCACACACACACACACACACACACACACACACACACACACACACACACACACACACATCCTCAGAGAGAGACACCTGCGGCCACACCTGCTGGTGCATGATGGTACTGCACACACACACACACACACACACACACACACACACACCCTCAGAGAGAGACACCTGCGGCCACACCTGCTGGTGCATGATGGTACTGCACACACACACACACACACACACACACACACACACACACACTCACACACATCCTCAGAGAGAGACACCTGCGGCCACACCTGCTGGTGCATGATGGTACTGCACACACACACACACACACACACACACACACACTCACACACATCCTCAGAGAGAGACACCTGCGGCCACACCTGCTGGTGCATGATGGTACTGCACACACACACACACACACACACACACACACACACACACTCACACACATCCTCAGAGAGAGACACCTGCGGCCACACCTGCTGGTGCATGATGGTACTGCACATACTCACACACTCACACACACACACACACCCTCAGAGAGAGACACCTGCGGCCACACCTGCTGGTGCATGATGGTACTGCACACACACACACACACACACACACTCACACACATCCTCAGAGAGAGACACCTGCGGCCACACCTGCTGGTGCATGATGGTACTGCACACACTCACACACACACACACACACCCTCAGAGAGAGACACCTGCGGCCACACCTGCTGGTGCATGATGGTACTGCACACACACACACACACACACACACACTCACACACACCCTCAGAGAGAGACACCTGCGGCCACACCTGCTGGTGCATGATGGTACTGCACACACACACACACACCCTCAGAGAGAGACACCTGCGGCCACACCTGCTGGTGCATGATGGTACTGCACAATCACACACACGCACACACACACACACACTCACATACAAACTCATTAATACTCATATACTCTCTCTCTCTCTCTCACACACACACACACACACACACTCACACATACTCGCATACACACTCATTAATACTCATATACTCTTTCTCACACACACACATACTCGCATACACATTCATTAATACTCACATACTCTCACACAAACACTCTCACACACACTCACATACACACTCGTTAATACTCACATACTCTCTCACACGCACTCACATACTCAAATACAATCACACATACATTAATACTCTCACACATTCACTCATTAATACTCACATACACACATTAATACTCACACACGCTCACACACTCATTAATACTCACATACTCTCTCACACACACACACACACTCACATACTCAAATACACTCACACATACTCACACACACTCACATACTCATACACACACTCTTTCTCTCTTTCACACGCACATACACACAAACACACAGACATACACATGTATGACTGACGACAGACTCATGACTCGTGTGTGTGTGTGTGTGTGTGATGTCAGATCTGATCCCGGAGTTTGACGGTGTGGACATGAGTTCTCCAAACTGTGTTGTCATCGGAGACGCTGCAGATAACTTCTCCTACCAGAAGCTGAATGAAGCCTTCCGTGTTCTGATTGGCCTGGAGAAACCGCTGCTGTTCTCGCTGGGTCAAGGGTGAGACGCGCACATGTGACTGCTTTCAAACGGGTTCCTGTCTTAGGCTGGAGAAATGATGCACTATACGTGTGTTGGAGAGGTCAGAGGTCAGGCTGTGGTGAGGTCAGGTAACCTGTTTGGGAACAGTCGACATGTTTCCAGATAAACAGTCTGATGTGATGAAGTGATGCGTGTCTGACGCAGGTCATGTCTCCTGTGCAGACGCTACTATAAGGAGACGGACGGCCTGAAGCTGGACGTGGGTGTGTTTATGAAAGCGCTGGAGGTGAATGCAGCAGGTCAAAGGTCACGTGTGTTATTTTCGTTCTCACCCGATTTGATGGTTCCTCATTTTAAAGAAAGTGTGAATGAAGCAGTTATTCTAGTGAAGTAAAACCATAAAAACATTTCCTAGTTTTTACGTTATTTCAGCTAGTTGCCAAAGAAAATCAAATTTAACTGAAAAAGAATCTAATGAAAACAAATGAAATGGTGAAAGCAGCAAAACTGTAAAAAAAAAATAATAAAAAAAATTATGATTAATAAAAGCTATAACAGTGTCTGAGGGTAAATAAAATATGTCTGGAAAGAAGTGAAGTGATGAACACACAGGAATATTTCCCAGCAGCCCCTCTGTCAGGTCAGTTCAGTCCCATGATGCACCTGTGTTGTGTTGTTCAGTACGCGTGTGACGTCCAGGCCGAGGTGGTGGGAAAACCATCCGCTGAGTTCTTCCAGACGGTCCTCAGTGACATGAAGCTCCAGCCGCAACAGGTCAGACACACACACACACACACACACACACACACTCAAACACTCACACACACACACACACACACACACACACACACTCAAACATTCACACACACACTCAAACACTCACACACACACACACTCAAACACTCTCACATTCAAACACTCACACACACTCAAACACAAACACTCACTCACACACACTCACTCACACACACTCAAACACTCTCAAACACAAACACACACACTCAAACACACACACACACACACACAAACACACTCTCAAACACTCATATACACACACTCAAACACTCATATACACACACACAAACACTCTCAAACACTCATACACACACAAAAACACTCACACACACACACACTCAAACACACACACACACACACACAAACACTCATATACACACACACAAACGCTTACACACACACGCAAACACTCACACAGACACATATAAACACACACTCATACACACTCACTCATATATATATATATATATATATATGTGTATGTATACACACACATTCTCTACTGCATGTGTGTGTGTGTGTGTGTGTGTGTTAGGTGGTGATGATTGGTGATGATCTGCTCAATGATGTCGGTGGAGCTCAGCGCTGCGGGATGAAGGGTCTTCAGGTCAGAACCGGCAAATACAGGTCAGTGTGTAAGAGTGAATGAGAGAGAGTGTGTGTGTGTGTTAGAGAGAGTGTGTAAGAGTGAATGAGAGAGAGTGTGTGTGTTTTGTGAATGAATGAGTGTGTGTTCCAGCTGCTTTGAAAGGCATAATAAAATTCAATCTGAATTAATATCATGCATGATGGCTGTGTGAGCAGCAGGTGGCGCTGCAGTCCACTGATTAGAGCCGCAGATTCTTACGAAATATAAACCAACAAAATTACATATTTTCAGCATGAAACAACAAATCAGAACCAGATCAAATTCAAGACGAAAATTTCTCAAAAAGAGAAAATGTTCTTTTCCTGTGTTTTCTTGTGTCCCGCAGGCCGAGCGACGAGCAGCACCCGAGCGTGAGAGCCGATGCTTACATGGACGACCTCTCCGCTGCGGTGAACGCCATCCTGACCGATCACTGACCGATGACTGACCGAACACTGACCGATGACTGACCGATCACTGACCGATGACTGACCGAACACTGACCGAACACTGACCGATCACTGACCGATGACTGACCGAACACTGACCGATGACTGACCGAACACTGACCGAACACTGACCGATGACTGACCGAACACTGACCGATGACTGACCGATGACTGACCGAACACTGACCGATGACTGACCGATGACTGACCGAACACTGACCGATGACTGACCGAACACTGACCGAACACTGACCGATGACTGACCGAACACTGACCGATGACTGACCGAACACTGACCGATGACTGACCGATCACTGACCGATGACTGACCGAACACTGACCGAACACTGACCGATGACTGACCGAACACTGACCGATGACTGACCGAACACTGACCGATGACTGACCGATCACTGACCGATGACTGACCAGACACTGACCGATGACTGACCGAACACTGACCGATGACTGACCGATCACTGACCGATCACTGACTGACCGATCACTGACCGATCACTGACTGACCGATGACTGACCAGACACTGACCGATGACTGACCGAACACTGACCGATGACTGACCGATCTCTGACCGATCACTGACCGATGACTGACCGATGACTGACCGAACACTGACCGATGACTGACCGATCACTGACCGATCACTGACCGATGACTGACCGAACACTGACCGAACACTGACCGATGACTGACCGAACACTGACCGATGACTGACCGAACACTGACCGATGACTGACCGATGACTGACCGATGACTGACCAGACACTGACCGATGACTGACCGAACACTGACCGATGACTGACCGATCACTGACCGATGACTGACCGAACACTGACCGATGACTGACCGATGACTGACCGATGACTGACCGATCACTGACTGACCGATGACTGACCAGACACTGACCGATGACTGACCGAACACTGACCGATGACTGACCGATCACTGACCGATGACTGACCGAACACTGACCGATGACTGACCGATCACTGACCGATGACTGACCGAACACTGACCGAACACTGACCGATGACTGACCGATCACTGACCGATCACTGACTGACCGATGACTGACCAGACACTGACTGATGACTGACCGATGACTGATGGACACGACTCTAGAGATCCCAAGCCAGACGCAGGCTTGCATAATAAACTCAGTAACACTTAACTATAATGAATTATAGAAGTTTCATGATGTATATTATAATTCATCGTATCTTTTCATGAGTAAATGTAACCATGTTTTTAGTACATTATACGTTCTAATGGTGTAAGAATGACTAAAGTATTATAACTGTTGTTGCAATATTCATGAGATCCTACAGTGCATTATAAGCCACATAATTAATGCATTAAAACTACTTTATAATGCATTATATAGAAAAGTTTTAGAAAAAGTGTTGCTGCAGTCGTTTGAGGACTGTTATATTATTTGTGTGTATTTCCATACATGCTGATTCTCTGTATTCACACTACGGTCGTTTGGAACTTCACTCGCCATGCTCAATAAAATACATTATTTTTGCATTGAAGAATTTGCTGATTAATAAATGTCTTAACTGTCACTCGTCTGCTGCAGCTCCAGTGTTTCAGACACGAGCTGGAGATCTGTGCTCCTCGCAGACAAACATCATCTCGTGCTCCTCGCAGCTGCGCTCCTTCCATGCCACGTGTCATGAAGAACAAAACCTGCTGGAGCTGCTGACACTGATACGAAACACACTTTTATTCTAACGCTGCATATTCCTCAGATTCTCCCGGCTCATATCTGCTCATCTAAACTAAAGGAAGCATTAAAGCTGCAGTTAAATACAGTCACACATCCACACGTGGTGTTCTCAAAATAACTCAAAATAAACCGGCTAATAACAGGAATAACACACACTCACACTTACTCTCTCTCTCACACACACACACACACACACAGTGCAGGACTCGTGCGGTCAAGGTGAGAATGAGGCGATGATGGAGTCAGAACACGCTCCGTGTGAACGTCTTAGATCACAGCTGTGTCCTGGAGTCTTCATGAACTGGAAATACTTTATAAGAGTTAAACATCAGTATGATCCAGTAAACAGTGCAGTTCACACACACACACACACACGATGTGACAGACAGGTATCCGTAGCAACAGTGTTGGATCTGACACACTGTACATCAAAAGAGCAAGAGCTTGTTAAATACAGTGTGAGGAATGAACTTCCTGTGTTTGCTCTGTATCTTCCTGTTTACATCTGTCAATAAACGTCCCTCGAAAGGACGCTGTGATGTCTGTGTGTGTGAGAGAGACTGTGTGTGTGTGAGGGAGTGTGTGTGTGTGTGTGTGTGTGAGCGAGAGTGTGTGTGTGTGTGTGTGAGAGACTGAGTGTGTGTGAGTGAGGGTGTGTGTATGTGAGCGAGGGTGTATGAGTGTGTGAGCGAGAAAATGTAAGTGAGAGTGTGTGTGTGTGAGAGTGTGTGAGTGAGAGTGTATGTGAGAGAGT
>NC_068407.1:181935-206935 GCF_023724105.1 Carassius gibelio | reverse complement strand
TCTGAACGCATGCCGGTTCTTTCTCCAGTCGATTCTGAGCTTAGCTGTGAACAGCTGTACTCCGCTCGGTTCCAAATCCTTACACACACTCAAACCTAAAATAATCTTCATAAGATTAGAAAAGGTTGAAGAGAATCAGGAGTGTGTTCACCGTGGGGTGTTCACATTAATCTGGTTTCATACACACTCACAAGTGCTCTTCAGCTCTTCTTCATCAGTGTTTGAGTGAGTGGATAAACACTAGATTTATATACACTCCAGAGAAGCAGGACTTCAGAATCAGTACACGAGTAGATGCTGCATTGATTGACTACTTAGGACTGCACAATAAATCAAAATAAAACCAAAATAATGTACGTCTTTGTGTGCAATCATCAAGCAGCAAAGGTGTGACTGTATCTCAGACTGCAAGCAGCTCACAATCTTCTGCCTTCAGCTCGATCCACAGCCAGTGCTGCTTCACATCAACTCTACTCTACAGTTTAATTTGCTTTAACATTCATTTAGGAACACATCATGCACCAACCATCTTCCTAAATATTTAATGAGAAGCGCTTGTCAGCAAGACAGACCTGTGGCTTTCCGTTAAAGTAAATGTTTGATGGTTTAAAGACACAGAAGCCGGAAAAATTTATTTTAGGGAAAAAATAGACCAAATTCCGAGGGTTACATTTGCATATGCATGTATAAAAAGTAATGAACTTAAATAAAGATGGAACAGATTAAAATTTGAAAATGAGAAAACGCAGACATGAATAGTATTACAGTTGTACTATTATTCTTATAAGATTTTATTACATTTTGAACACTTTATAATTCAGAGCATTTTTGAAGCTGCAGTGCATTTGGAGGAGGTTCGAGTGTTTTAATGCTATTTCTAACGATCACACATCATACGGTTTACTACTTCCTGTGAACGAGGGGCAAAACCCCAGCAGAGAATCAGATCAACGCATCGAGCTGTAGTTTAACAGAGATGAACAGAAGAGAAGCAGGAAGAGCCTGAAGATGTTCACAAACACACAGAAATAGAGCCGTCTGATTGGTGGAAGGCTGCCAGAGCGTGTTTTAGTTACTCGCTCTTAGCATGAATCACTCGCACCCCATGATACTCTGTCAGAAACACCTCGCCAGCGGAGCGATGAATCACAGTTACTCAGAATGATGAGACACAACACGCTACACTCTCATACTCATCTACACTATATTCACACTCTATACTATGGATTAGACATGCTTTTAGATGATTTAAATTAAAGCTAACCATTAAAATTCAGTTCAAAAAAACATAATCAAGAAAAATCAAATGCAATCTAGAAAAAGGAAAAGTTCTAACGGCATCTAAGAGTTTAGAGTAAAGCATGAGTTTAATCACTGTAATAATAATCAGGGGTCCCTGGGAAGTGTTCTCCTCAGTAGATGATGTTCACACCCAGAGCATCAGAACAGCAGTGTTTCTCATGCGGAGGGGCATTTTTCTCAAGTCAAGCGCAGAAATGCTCTGTCTGTGGGCACACAGTTAAACAAAGACAGTGTAACCAGCACACGCCGCTGTGGGCATCGATCTGACGCAGCACTGAACCCTGCTGATCACTCCACTCTGTTTATTCACTCAAAGACTGCCTGCTTTCTTCCAAGACCTCTGTTTCCTGAGACACACACATCGAGCTGCTCACACACACACCACACCGGCTCGGAGATCATCAGATCATGAAGATGCCCTGATCAAATCAGTGAAGGGGCAAATGCAGAACAGAAAGATGTTTGATCGCTGTAAAGACAACTCAGTGGGGTATTTGCACTTACCCATAATCCCGCAGGAGAAGAGGGCCGTCCCCTGGCTCATGCTCGCCGGCCCGTGCTGTAGAAACACACAGATGGATCAGAAGAGCGTCCAGATCAACACAAGCCCTCCGTGTGAGGTCATCATCATGTGATCCTCAACTAAAGCTCACTACAGCAGCAGAACAAATGGGTTAAAAAAAATAAATGATACTCTTAATAAATTAATAAATCTTAATAAATGAGTCACTGAATCATTCCTTCCATTCACTCAGCCCTGCTGTGGACTTGATTCAAAATATTTTATGCTTGGTGTAAAACTGACGATATTGTGTCCAAGATGTAAGGCAATATGAACTTCCTGTGTACTGGACTGGATATAAATCATGTTTTGCAATGAAACTAGAGAAAAACATCACTCCTGCTGGAGTGAGACTGCTCAACTCTATCATAATGATATAAATATACCAGAGGAGATGTTTGCGCTCATATGTTGAATGTTAGGATCACGTCACTGCTTTATAAGAGATTCAGATGCATCATGTTCATCAGACACTGCATCAATGTTAGAAAACACACAGAATATTTCCTCCAAAATGAACCATGCCAAATTAATGTGTTAAAGCTACAGCCCTAAATATGACTGTGAATGAGTTAAACTAGACTGCCACGGATCTGATTAAACTGGAGGTGCTCTGATCTGGATGTTGGACACTGATAATTAGAGTTAATTATGCATGACGCCTGACGAGGTCTTACCAGCTGCACAGACTCTGTGGAGACTACATCATCCACCGACTTCTTCTCCAGGGTTTTAGTGTGAATAACCAGCACAGCTACACACATGTTTGCCACAGACCATCCCAGTGCAGGACCGATCCGATACGATACGATACGATACGATCTCACATCAGCACCAGACGCTCTTCAGCCTGCACAGAGAACAGAAGATAGAGATCTCCACACAGTATTGTCTGCTTTTGACATGTACATTTGACGCCTGTTTTTCAAACAAAAAATAAGTTTAACAGAAAGTTCATGACGCTCTTTTTTTTTTGAGAAATGAACATGAATGGGTCGGATGCTCTAAAAATGATTTTTTTTAAAAAGCACCATAAAGAATCAAAACAATGGTTCATATCACACATGAAGAGCTGTGCAGCATCCTCGCTGATATTCATCATCTCGAAGCTGGAATATAAGAGCTGCACTAACTGAATCTCAGTCAGTTTCTCACAAAAAGCATCATGTGAATTCAGAGACTTGGAATACAGGACACAATATGGATGAACCTCTACAGCTCAATCATCAGGGAGTAGGTTTCCTGGTCAATCTCTGCTGGTTCCTGATCTTATGGAGCACTTCCCTCTCAGGCCCGATGTCAACACGCTATGAAAACATGGAACTGCTAATAACTGTAAGTCAGCGAGCTCATAAACTCTCTTATGTCATTAGGGAAGTTCCTCTGCGGTGCACACGTTTACAGCCGTGTGTTCTGTGACCTAGATCTCAAACACAACTGCAACGATCAGCGTCACGCTCCTCTCTCAGTTCAATACTACATACCCTCATAATACTGCAAACTGTTAACGCTGAACACTTTAAAAAACATGGAATACTCTTAAAATACAAAGTACTCTAAACAAATGCATTACTCCGAAGAGCTTTTTAAAATGCTGTAAACTCTTAAAATACTACATACTCCAAATATACTCTTAAAATACTACATACTCCAAATATACTAAATACTCTTAAAATACAGCATACTAAAGATACTACAGAAATATCTACTCTCTCTCTCTCTTTCGGCTTATTCCCTTCATCAGGGGAGTGATCTGTACTACTGATGTGAGTATTCTAAAATACTGAATAACTACTGCAATAACTTGTAATACTCATCAGTAAATAGTTTTTCAGCTCGTGTCTGAAGGTTATTAAGCAATTTCGATTCTATTCAAAGTTGCTTTATTGGCATGACTGTGAAAAAATACAATATGGCCAAAGCTTGGAAAATATAATAACATTTATATTTGATACCAGTGTTTAAGATATAAACACACACACAGGCTGAGGGTCACTGAGGTGGACCGCAGAGACACACACACACACACACACACACACACGATCTGTCTCAATGTGCACAACATCAGTTAGGTCAAACTCTAGGTCAAAGCATCTTCTGTCAAAGGAACAGTCAAACCTGTTCTGCATTCATGAGCTGCTTCTGTGACGATAACTAGATAAACACTCAGAAAGAAACTCTAGAGCTGCTCTTATTCTGATCACACATCATCTCTCAGTACTCCGGGGTCCTATAGTAATACTCAACACAATACACAATATACAGTTAAATATTTGTGATTAATTTGTGGAGGTCGTGGAAGTGTAGGTGAAACATGGATAAAAACGTCCTGATGAATCTCACGAAGAAATGTGTGGGTTATATTTCATCCCAAAATTTAAAAAAAAAACATAAACAAATTAACTAAATTAAATTAAAAATGTAAATTAATGAACAGAATAAAATTCTGAATACTCAAACAATGGCATAGTCTTAAAGTCTTAAATACTCAACACTGCAAAATATTTAATACTCTACAATAATGCTAACCTTTAAAATACAGAAATACCCTTAAAATACTGCAAACTATTATCGCTGAATACTTTTAAAATATGTAATACTTTGGCATACTCTGAATATAACGATGTATTCTAAAATACTAGATACAATTAAAATACGTAATTCTCATGAAATATAGCTTACTTAAAATACTACATACTTCTAAATGAAAGGATACTTCTACATACGGAATATTCAAAAAATACCGAATACTCTGAAAATACGGAGTAACTGGACAAACTGATCAGTAAATAGTTTTTCAGCTCGTGACTGAAGTTTTTTTTGGTAAGTTCGAGTTTTCAGTTCCCAGTTCGAGTTAAACAGAGTTGCTGCTTTAACTTTAATCGTCATTTGTTTTAGAACTTTTTTGTTTTTAACCATTACCGTACACCGAGTTTGTGACCGACTTTAATTCGGGGTCGATGCGAGTGTTTCTCTGGAAACAAAAGCTACTACAAGAGCGTCGCGGGAAACTCTCTCACGCACAGAGACACGCGCGAACACACGCAAACATACTGAAATATACTGCAGTTTAATCCGGATTCTCGCAGTTTACTCACGGGACAGCGAGCGTCGCGCCGGATCGGTAAACACGGCCGCTCAGATCATCCTCATCCCCGCTCGTCTCCCCGCCGCACCGCGCACCGCTCACTCACACCGACAGACGCGGGGGGACGCGGAACACAAGCACACACAACACACACACAGCACACACCCGAAACACCTTCAGTTGAGCGGAAACACCGTGAATACAGATTTGTAAACACATCAGGTCTGATTCCTGAGAAAGATACACGCGGTTCTGATTAATATTTGAGTTTAAAGTGAAGACGCTTCACCCCGCGTCTGAATGGACTCGCCCAGCGCCGCAAACAATAACACAACACAACACGGGAAGTTCGCCTCATCTGTGATTTTTTATTTTTATTTTATTTATTTTTTAAATACATTTATTTAAACTTCAAACCATACAAAACAGAAAGACATACAACATAACAAACGACTATCTCACGTTACACCTTCATACAAAAAATCTTAGAAGAAATCCTCATCTGTGATTAACTGCTCAATTAATCTCATTCATCAACGAGTTCGTAATAAAACAATAAGTGTGTGACATCTGTCTTATGAAAGAAGGGGAAACAGCATGGTACTTTTGATGAGTTGGCAGTAGACATACTATAAAATATACTGTGACTTTTGAATCAAAAGGAAGAGAGATTGTTTGATATCTGGATGCATAAAGGAAAGAGTAGGTTTTGTAACTGATAAAACTTTTAAATCATATTTTGTCTTCACTAGTTCATTTTCACCGATATGCAATGTGACAAATTAATTGTTACAGTCAATGGTTTATATAATAATTAATTATGTCCTAATCACAGGATACCTGTATCTGACCCTGGAGCACAAAACCAGACCAGAGGGACCATTTTTTGAGATTCATACAACATCTGAATAAATGATCTCTCCAGTGATGTGTGGTTTTTTCGGAGGACAATATTTGTCTGAGATACAACTATTTGAAAATCTGGAATCTGAGGGAGCAAAAAAATCTAAATATTGAGAAAAACCATCTTTAAAGTTCAAATGAAGCCCTTAGCAATGCATATTACTAATCAAAAATACGTTTTAATATATTTATGGTAGATACTAAATATCTTCATGGAACATGATCTTAATATCCCAATGATTTTTGGCATAAAAGAGAAATGTATAATTTTTGACCCATACAATGTATTGTTGTCTATTTCTATAAATATACCTGGGATACTGATGACTGCTTTAGGGTCACAAATCAGAATCTGGTTTCTTAATAGTTTTTCTTGTTGATAAATCGTCTCTATTAGGCCACACAAAGATCTGAACAGAATATGACACACAAAGATGTTGAATGAAAGGGGAGATGCTGTTCATTATGTACGTTTAGCAGTTAGACTGATAGTGAGGCTGGTTCAGTTGAGTTTTTGGAGAGTTTCAGAGCCTGTGTGTGTTACTGGGTTTGGGTCTGTTGTGAGAAAGGCTTCCTCGTCCCTAAAGGACCGGAAACTGTGCTCCGAGCTTCAGAGATCTGACTCCATCTACAGGAACATCTGGAAACTGCTGCACATGATGCAGTGAAAAATATATGAATGTCTTAGATACTAAATAAGTCTCGTCGGATCCCCGGAGGAGCGCGAGCTGCTTCGCTCGGTCAGTGACCACCGGAACACGAACACGTTAAACTGAACCGAAACACGAGCTCGTGAAAGACTTCATCCTCGTTATAGCGAAATTATGGTACAGCCGGTGTTCTGTCGGTGTTCATGTAGGCCGCCATGTTGGGATGACGTCACAGAGAGAGGCGTAGCAAGAAAATCACATAAATGCAGATATTTTCAAGTTTCTCAAACATATTTTTGTAGTCTTTCTTGTAGTCTAATTTAAAGCTGTATTTGTTAAAATTAAGTTATGTCTTTGTTGTTCTTTCACGATATATATATAATATATATATATATATATTTTTTGAAAGTCATGAAAACTTAGGAAATGCAAAACATGACAACTATAACGACTTCCGCTTCTGAGAAACACGTAAATATGGAAAAGGTCCTTTCTTTTTCAAAGTCAAAAGTATATATTATCATGATTAAATTTATTTTATTTCAGTTTTAATATGTTTTATTTTGTCCCATTCAAGGGTTGGTATTCACGTGGTGTGGAGCCGTCCAATCAGCGGCGGTGCGTCTGATCACGTGCATGTGACGTTCCGTCGCCATTAAATCCGCATCTAAATCAACATTCAGAGATTAGAAACAGTGTTCGTCGACATAAAAACACTGTTCACCGATTGATATAAAGCTTAGAGATTAAAGAACACAATGGAGGTCGAATATCAACGATAAAGACAGACCGAGGTGAAAGTCTCGTTAATGAGGCGGAGTGATGTGAGTATTTAACGTTATGTTTCAGCAGTGTGTGTCTGTCAGAGTATTAATGTGCTTTATTTATATAATAGTGTCATTGGTGACAGGGACGAGTCTCAGGAAGGACATTAACACTGTCAGTGCTGCGAGATAGTAGTAATGTTACTCTGACAGATTTGTGTCAGTAACGCTGTCACTCCTGTGACAAATAACATTATTACTGCTAAGAGTATCACTGATAACATTAATACTGTGAGATAAGAGTATCAATAATAACATTTGTACTGTTAATTACAAACATCACTAATAACATAAATACTATCCATACTGTGGCTGTCAGTAATATTAATCCTGTAAGTGCTGTGAAATACTTCCTGACAATATTATAAATAATCACCTGTTACATCACTGACATTATAATTGGTATTATTTTTGGTAGTATTAAAGATATAATTTCCTGTGTTCCTTTCTGGATTTCTGACATGTCTCATATTATTTTTTGTTTGCAGATTTGTTGTCTCTGTATCAATGTGTGAGCCTGATGTAAGTTGTAAAGTGTGTGTGTGAGTGAGTGAGAGAGTGTGAGAGAGTGAGTGAGCGAGTGTGAGGAATCGAGCGAATGTGAGAGAGAGTGATTGAGCCAGAGTGAGTGACTGAGAGAGTGAGTGAACGAGTGAGTGAGGGTTAGTGAGTGAGCGAGCGAGTGTGAGAGAGTGATTGAGTGAGGGTTAGTGACTGAGAGAGTGAGTGAAGGTGAGTGAGTGAGCGAGCGAGTGTGAGAGAGTGATTTAGTGAGTGTGGGTGAGTAAGAGAGTGACTGTGAGTGTGTGAGCTGATCCGTCATGACAGAGGTGTGTGTGAAGTGGTCGTGTGAGTACTGTACGTATGAAAACTGGCCGTCTGCTGTGAAGTGCACCATGTGCCGGGCGCAGCGTCCCAGCGGGACCATCATAACAGAGGAGCTGTCCCCGAGCGGCGCCGGACACCAGTGTGACCCCGAGGGTAACGACAGCCTGCTCATCTGCCCTGACTCCAGCGCCCGGCCCCGTGTCCGCCCGGCACAGTCCTCCGAGCACAGCGGCAAATGGTCGTGTCAGGTGTGCACTTACCTGAACTGGCCCAGAGCGATCCGCTGCACCCAGTGCCGTAGCGTCCGGCAGCGTGTGTGTAGCCCCACAGAAACCCCCCAGACGTCCAGGAGCAGACGGGGCCCCGCGGCCGGCCCTCCAGTGGATCCATGTGAGGAATACAACGACCGGAACCGGCTCAACACACGAGCGCAGTCCTGGACCTGCTCGTCCTGCTGCTACGAGAACTGGCCCAAATCCCCTCGCTGCGTGGTGTGTGACCACCCCAGACCCAACGAGCCTGACGAGCCCTCGTCCCTGATTAACGAGCGTGACCGCGGCCGAGCGCGGGGAGTGTGCAGCGGGACGCAGCGGCTCTCGTCTGTCTCCTCCAAACCTGAGGCAGAGCTGCAGATCGAGCTGGCCGCTGGAGCTCAGAGCGGTCAGGAGGAGATCCAGCTGGACACCAAGAAGATCAAACAGATCAAGAACCGCATGAGGAGAACCGACTGGCTGTTCCTGAACGCCTGCGCCGGTGAGTGCCTCTATACTCGCTCTCGTAGAGTTTAACTGATTTGATGCTGCTCTGTAGGGATGTGATGATTTACAGCGAGTAAATCTGGAATCTGAGGGAGCAAAAAAATCTAAATATTGAGAAAATCATCTTTAAAGTTGTTTAAAAGAAGTTCTTAGCAATGGATATTACTAATCAAACATTACGTTCTGATATATTTACAGTAGGAAATATACTAAATATCTTCATGGAACATGATCTTTACTTAATATCCTAATGATTTTTGGCATAAAAGAAAAATCAATATTTAGTCAAATGTTTTTTTAAGCCATTGCTTCAAATATTCCCCAGAGACTTGAGACTGGTTCTGTGCTGCAGACACACACACACACACACACACGCACACACACACACACACACACAGGTGCTGGTTTGTTTACAGCGGTAACCAAGGAAACGCTTTAATCTCCCCCTGCTGGCAGAGAGTGGATCTGCGTCTCGTTCAGCTCGTCTGCTGTTTCTGTTTCATAAAGATATTTGTGTACTTTAGTTAACTGCATCAGTAATACTTACTTAGCTTTGAATTATTTTAAGTGTATTTAATAAATTAAGATGTGTGTGTTTGTATCTCTCTCTCTGTGTCTCTGTGTGTGTGTGTGTGTAGGTGTAGTGGAGGGCGATCTGTCTGCGGTGGAGGTCTATAAGTCTTCAGGAGGAGACATCGCTCGTCAGATGACCTCCAGCGAGGTGCGTCTGCTCAACCGACCCTCAGCATTCGACAGCGGCTTCACTCTCGTTCACCTCGCCATCCGCTTCCAGAGACAGGACATGCTGGCCATTCTGCTGACCGAGGTGTGTGTGTGTGTGTGTGTGTGTGTCGCTCTCTGATGCTGTGGAAGTGCGTCTGAAGGCTGGTGTTTGGTCGCAGGTTTCCCAGCAGGCCGTCAAATGCATCCCAGCGATGGTTTGTCCTGAACTGACGGAGCAGATCCGCAGAGAGATCAGTGCATCACTGCACCAGCGCAAGGGAGACTTCAGCTGCTGCTTCCTGACGGACCTCGTCACCTTCACCCTGCCGGCAGGTGAGGGACACACACACACACACACACACACACACAGAGACACACACACAGAGACACACACACACACACACACACACACACAGAGACACACACACACACACACACACACACACAGAGACACACACACACAGAGACACACACACACACAGAGACACACACACACACACAGAGACACAGACACACACACAGACACACACAGAGACACACACACACAGACACACACACAAAGGGAGAGACACACACACACACAGACACACAGAGACACACACACACAGAGACACACACACACAGACACACACACAAAGAGAGACACACACACACACACACAGAGACACACACACACAAAGAGAGACACACAGACACACACAGAGACACACACACACAGACACACACACAAAGGGAGAGACACACACACACACAGACACACACAGAGACACACACACACAGACACACACACAAAGAGAGACACACACACACACACAGAGACACACACACACACAAAGAGAGACCCACACACACACACACACTAAGAGAGACACACACACACACACACACAGACACACACAGAGACACACACACACAGACACACACACAAAGAGAGAGACACACACACACACACACACACACAGAGACACACACACACAGACACACACACAAAGAGAGACACACACACACACACAGAGACACACACACACAAAGAGAGACACACACACACACACAAAGAGAGACCCACACACACACACACACTAAGAGAGACACACACACACACACACACACACACAGATATACACAGACACACACACAGACACACACACTCTCACACAGACACTCTCACACTCTCACACACACACTCACACTCTCACACACATACACACTCTCACACACACACACTCTCACACTCTCACACACACACTCACACACAGACTCAAACTCTCTCACACACACACACTCACACACACACACACACACTCTCACACTCACACACATAAAGACCACCTGTGATGCGTTTTGTGTGAATGAGGTAGCGTGAATTGAGCATTTCGGGCGTTTTAACAGGTGAAACGCACAAGTTGAAAAATCTAACTTTGGCTAAATTTCAGGAGCTTGCTCTAGTAGTGACATCTGATTCATTCTACTTTTGGTTGATTCATTAAAATATTTCATAACATTCCATGTTATACAGTAAATTAAATATTTATGACTGTATTCTGTAATTCTGTCCATATAATCACTACAGAATGCAGTGTCATGTATGATCTGTATGAACACGCGTGTGCATGTTTGGAGTTTGACGTTAGTTTCTTGATTTGACAGATATTGAAGATCTGCCTCCTGCTGTTCAGGAGAAGCTTTTTGATGAAATCCTCGACCGCAACGTCCAGAAGGGTGAGACATGAACTACATAACTGTGTGTGTGTGTGTGTGTGTGTGTGCTGACCATGTGTGTGTGTGTGTGCAGAGCTGGAGGAGGAGTCTGCGGTCATCAACTGGTCTCTGGAGCTGGGCACGCGTCTGGACAGTCGTCTGTATGCTCTGTGGAACCGCACGGCTGGAGACTGTCTGCTGGACTCGGTTCTTCAGGCCACGTGGGGCATCTATGATAAAGACTCGGTGCTGAGGAAAGCTCTTCATGACAGTTTACACGACTGCTCTGACTGGTGAGACACTGCATGTGCACTACATGGACAGGTTCTCTTGCTGTGTTGTATTTGGATCCATGTGTGTGTGTGTGTGTGTGTGTGTGTGTGTGTGTGTGTGTGTATGTGTGTGCGCAGGTTCTACTCGCGCTGGAAGGAGTGGGAATCGTGGTACTCTCAGAGTTTTGGGCTTCATTTCTCTCTGAGAGAAGAACAGTGGCAGGAGGACTGGGCCTTCATCCTCAGCCTCGCCAGTCAGGTACACACACACACACACACAGAGAGAGAGAGAGACACACACAGACACAGAGAGAGAGAGAGAGAGAGAGAGAGAGAGAGAGAGAGAGAGACACACACACACACACACACACAGAGAGAGAGAGAGAGAGACACACACACACACAGAGAGAGAGAGAGACACACACACACACACACACACACACACAGAGAGAGAGAGAGGGACACACACAGACACAGAGAGAGAGAGAGAGAGAGAGAGAGAGAGAGAGACACACATACACAGAGAGAGAGAGAGACACAAACACACACACACACACACACAGTGAGAGAGAGAGAGACACAGACACACAGACACTCAAACACACACGCATTCAAACACACTAGATCAAACTCGCACAGTCTCACAACACAGTGTGTCAATGCAAAACCTAAATTAGGCTTTATTTTCATGAGGTTGTATTGATTTAGTGTTCTGTTCCTGCAGTGTTGACTCCGTGATGAATCAGTGATGACTCAGTGATGAATCAGTAAAGACTCTGTGATGAATCAGTGATGACTCAGTGATGAATCAGTGATGACTCAGTGTTGGATCAGTAATGAATCAGTAAAGACTCTGTGATGAATCAGTGATGACTCAGTGTTGAATCAGTAATGAATCAGTAAAGACTCTGTGATGAATCAGTGATGAATCAGTGATGACTCAGTAAAGACTCTGTGATGAATCAGTAAAGACTCAGTGATGAATCAGTGATGAATCAGTGATGACTCAGTGATGACTCAGTGATGACTCAGCGATGACTCAGTGTTGAATCAGTAAAGACTCTGTGATGACTCAGTGATGACTCAGTGATGACTCAGTGTTGAATCAGTGATGAATCAGTGATGACTCAGTGATGACTCAGCGATGAATCAGTGTTGAATCAGTAAAGACTCTGTGATGAATCAGCGATGACTCAGCGATGAATCAGTGTTGAATCAGTAAAGACTCTGTGATGACTCAGTGATGACTCAGTAAAGACTCAGTGATGAATCAGTGATGAATCAGCGATGACTCAGTGATGCCTCAGTGATGACTCAGTGATGCCTCAGTGATGACTCAGTGATGACTCAGTGATGCCTCAGTGATGAATCAGTGATGACTCAGTGTTGAATCAGTGTTGAATCAGTGATGAATCAGTAAAGACTCAGTGATGACTCAGTGATGAATCAGTAAAGACTCAGTGATGACTCAGCGATGATTCAGCGTTGACTCAGTGTTGAATCAGTGATGAATCAGTGATGACTCAGTGATGACTCAGTTATGAATCAGTGTTGTGAGTGTGTGCTGCTCTCTGTCTGCAGCCCGGGGCCAGTCTGGAGCAGACTCATATCTTTGTTCTGGCTCATATCCTGCGGCGGCCCATCATCGTGTACGGAGTGAAGTACTACAAGAGCTTCAGAGGAGAGACGTTAGGATACACTCGATTCCAAGGTGAGACCACCTCAAGAGCGCAGGAGTGTCACCTGGACCGCAGGAGTGTGTGTGTGTGTGTGAGACTCACCTGTGTGTGATTGTGTGAGACTCACCTGTGTGTGTGTGTGTGTGTGAGTGTGTGTGAGACTCACTTGTGTGTGTGTGTGTGTGTGTGAGTGTGTGTGAGACTCACCTGTGTGTGTGTGTGTGTGTGAGTGTGTGTGAGACTCACCTGTGTGT
Organism: Carassius gibelio; assembly: GCF_023724105.1. Taxonomy (NCBI): domain Eukaryota; kingdom Metazoa; phylum Chordata; class Actinopteri; order Cypriniformes; family Cyprinidae; genus Carassius; species Carassius gibelio. The sequence continues at coordinate 193,394 of NC_068407.1, read as the reverse complement.
GTGTGTGTGTGTGTGTGTGATTGTGTGAGACTCACCTGTGTGTGTGTGTGTGTGTGTGTGTGTGTGTGTGTGATTGTGTGAGACTCACCTGTGTGTGTGTGTGTGTGAGTGTGTGTGTGTGTGTGTGAGTGTGTGTGTGTGTGTGTGTGTGACTCACCTGTGTGTGTGTGTGTGTGTGTGTGAGACTCACTTGTGTGTGTGTGTGTGTGTGTGTGTGTGTGTGTGTGTGTGTGTGTTGTGATTCACCTGTGTGTGTGTGTGTGTGTGTGAGACTCACCTGTGTGTGTGTGTGTGACTCACCTGTGTGTGTGTGCAGGTGTTTACCTGCCGTTGCTATGGGAACCGAGCTTCTGCTGGAAAAGTCCCATCGCTCTCGGTTACACGAGAGGTCACTTCTCTGCTCTGGTTGGCATGGAAACCGACGGCTACGATAATCGCGGCGCAGGCGCTAACCTCAACACTGACGATGACATCACCGTGACCTTCCTGCCGCTGGTGGACAGTGAGAGGAAGCTGCTGCAGATCCACTTCCTGTCAGCACAAGAGGTACACACACACACACACACACACACACACACACACTGATCAAACACGATTCACCTTTTCAAACATTTACATTCATGCAAGAACATGAACAGGAAACAGGAAAAAATACTCTGTTAGTCACTGTGGACCAGTATCTGTTTTCCTCGTTCTTTAAATTAACATCAACATGTTCAGCTGGAGAAAGAATTTAGATCCACTCTTGAGAGAGTAAAGGATGTACACAGATGACAGAATTTAACTATTCCTTTAATGTTAATAAAATACTGTGTGTGTGTGTGTGTGTGTGTGTGTGTGTGTGCTCAGATGGGCAGTGAGGAGCAGCAGGAGCGTCTGCTCAGGGATTGGCTGGACTGCTGTGTGACAGACGGAGGGATGTTGGCGGCGCTGCAGAAGAGCAGCAGACGGAGACATCACCCGCTCATCACACAGATGCTGGAGCAGTGGCTGGATGGGTACCGGCAGATGCACCCGTGTCCCACGCTCTCCGACGAAGAGGACGAGGAGGACGACGAAGACGAGTGACCCCCGAAACCATTTCAACACTGTCCCACACGCGCCCTCTTCCCAGAATGCAATGCGAGCACCCCCCAACAACAGCGAGGGCTGACAATCTTTGTTTAGTCAAATGAATTTAGTTTCTTCCGTGTGTTTTATCCATCGTATGTAGATGAGCTGCATGTGTCTCTTTACAGGAGGAACGATGAGAACGAAAGAGCACTTCATGTTTAGGGTTTGATCTGATCGCAGGAATCAGAGTTTATGATTTACTCACACATCTCTCACATTCTGTTCTGTGTGCGTTTGGTTGGTTTGATTGTATTTATTTATGTCTTTCTCTCTCTCGTGCTGTGAGGAGAGTCATGAAGAGTTTACTGATGTTGATCTTGTGTTTGTGATGAGAGCGAGTCACGCGGCTTCAACATTAAACTAGAAACACGTCTGCTCTCTCATCTTCTGTCTGCCTGCTTCCTTCCTCTGCTCCTGAAATCATTACAGTTTTATTAATTACTCCACAGAAATAAACAATTCATATTTTGCGTGTGGATATATTTTTAGGGTGAGACTACAGGCGAAGTCTTTTTCATGCACTTGTCCCTGTAGAGATCTTGGTCTCTTTTGCTTCTGTAACAGATCTTCATCAAGCATCTGAAATACACAGTTAAGTGTTTGGGTTTTTTGCACTTCATCTATTTGTGTCGTAGATTTAAATTCTAATCCATTTCTTTACAGATATATTCTCTTACACACACCGAACTGTTATTAGTTCTATTCCTCTCTCTTCTGAAAGCTTTCACTAAAGAGGTTTGTTCATATTTCATTCACACTGATTGATACAACATTTTACTCCTAAAACACATGGTGAAAATGTTTGTGTTGACAGTATTTTCTGATTTATGGATGTATGAAAAGGGAAATCCAAAATCCCTTCTGGAAAACCCTTAACTCTAATATGATGACGAAATCAAACGAGGATCTGAACCTGGATTTATCATTTCTTCAGATTTATGCTCTGGAAATGTATGAAATAAATGCATATTTAATTAGAAAATGCCTTATTTGCACGTTTAAACAACATAATTTTAATACAAAAATGTATGCAGTTCTTAATTACCCTGAGTTATAACTTACAGTTCGGCTCATCAAGGGTTAATCACAAAAGAGTAGCGTTGCAATGTTAGGGTTATTCTCGGTTGTGATTTTATGACTAAATTTACATTTTACACACATTTAACTTTGAATGTCACTTTAGACTTGTGAAGTTTTGCGTTGTCCTATTTTTACAACTTTTTTCACGAAACTTTATGATTTCGGACACGAATCCTGCGAAGCTTCACCTGCTGCACATACACGTGTTATACATGCTTTATTTAGATGAGTTCTGTTTAACAATGTCTTTATTTTTCAGGTGAATGTACGTGTGATTTTGTACCTAAATATGAAACTGCACCGCCGGAATAATGAACACATCGCAGTAGTTTGTGTTTATCATCGTGTGTTGTTAACAGCATTATTTAGACCAGCAGATGTGCTCCGAGTGATTCAGAAGAGCTGGATCTCTGTAGTTTCTGATCAGGAGATAATGTTGTTTATCTGTGATTAATCACAATCTCTCTTCAGTCTGCAGCTGCTCAAACAAACACACAGATCGAAGAAGAGCACACATGAATAAAAACCTCAAGATGTTATGTGCTTCTCCCATGTGTCTGCTCTTGAGTTTGTCTCCATCACTTCTCACATAACAGTGTGCTAACAGTTGTGTTTGGGTGTTAAAACACTACTGTCGAGATTTATTAAAGACACACTGTGAAGAATTAGCACTGAAAATGCATCAACATTGGTGAGAGGAGAGTATTACAATGAATCACGCAACGTTTGTGCTCGTCAGATTACTGGAGTTTGTGCATTATTTAACATCCAAAGAAGCCTGTATTAAAGCAGGTGGTACTTTGCACTGCTCTTGATAGACAGTCATTAAGATAATGATTATGAATGATCTGTGTATTGTCAGTAAATCACACGCAGAATCCCTTCCTTCTGCTCTTTTATGAAATTAAGATCTAACACTAATTTGCAGTTTAGTGAATCTGGCCTGAAGTACACGTGAAAATGAGACTGTGCTCTCACATTACTCCTGATGAGATCACAGGACCCTGACCTGCACACTTGACCTCTGACCTCTGATATTTAGCGCTTGATGTGATTTCCCGCGCTGTGTTTAATGGGTTGTGTGTGTTGTTCAGATGAGAAGATCACTGCTGCTGATGAGAGAATTAAGAGAGAAGAGCACTCAACGAACAACAGAATAATTACTGAACTAAACAAACTTTTACTTTTTTAAGTGATCCATTACTATATTACATTACTCCCTAAATAATAACTAATTATGTTACTTACTTTCCTTTATGAAAGTTCATGATGTAGTGTTGAACACTTGCTTTGTTTTCAGTTCTTTTGGTAATGCACCCATGCAACAGCGGAGTTACTCTTTATATACTCCAGAAAATCCCTCATTGCATGTTGATTATAAAAGTTTAAGGAAAGCATTTGTCCAAACAGTCAGTCCAAACTTATGAAACCTACATATGTATTTTTAATAGATAAATAATGTTTCAGTGTTTCATCTGTAGGTACACATATTCAAGTTCAACTAAATTCAGTCCCAAACGTGTGTGAGATGTAATGTTCGGCCTTCTGTTATTCAAGAAGTCACACATCAACATTTGTGCTGCTATAGCTTCTGTGAGCTGCAAGCTGGATTTTATTTCATAGACATCCACAACATGGTATGAAAGAGTATAGAAGCTTATATACTCATTGATGGTATGTCCAACAACTTTCTGTCTCTTGTTCATCTATCTACAACATAAGCATCACACAGAAGGAAAAGGCTATACTGCCACCTTGTGGTTACTCAATAGAATGCCTATCATTACAAGATGTGCTTTATCTATAAATAAATAAATGATGTGCTTTCGAGGCGCTTCAGCAGAAGTCCTGGTTTCCATGATATGAGCACTTTATAATGCTGCTTTTCAGAACAGAGCTCATTGTCTCCAGCGATTGTGAATAAATGTGAAAAACTCTGTTTATCTTCTGAGCTGAGTCCAACAGAGCCGATCTGCTTCTGAAGAGCAGTGTGTGAGCTATCAGCTCCTGCTGGATCAGTTTTGATCGTCCTGTGGAGACTGTGGAGTATTGAGAGATTCTCACCTGCGCTGTGGCACTTCATAGAAACACAATGAAGGCGTTTCATCTGAATATTCAAGACTTACATGAGGAGCAACTGATAACAGAGAACATCCTTATCTCACTCCAGCTGTCTCTCTCTCTCCTCTCTCTCTTTCTGTCTGTCTGTCGTTCTGCATCGGTCTCTCTGTTTATCTCTCTGTCTCTCTCTCTCTCTGTCTGTCTGTCTGTCTGTGGTGTGTCAGAGGTCATTGTGTTGGTCAGTTGCAGTGTTAGGATTGGTTTTAACTCAGCAGAGCCTCATTAGTGGGTTCAGAAGTCACTGTCATCAAATGCAGATTGAAGTCAAAGTAATTAGCTCTTAATTATGAGACAGAATGTCACGGGTGAGTCAGGTCGAGTGTGTGAACCGTCTGCTATCACTGTGATATGATACGATCCTAATCTGTGGAGAACCTCAGACAAGCATCTAAACATGATCAGATTTAAGTCTGGTAATGATTTATATCTTGGCATATATGTCAGCAGCATGAGTGTGTGTTCAGGAGTGTGTGTCGTGTGTAGATTAGTTCATCTGTGTGTGTGATTATCAGATCTCACCGATGCTGTACAGATCAGTGTTTGTGAAGCTGAAATATTACTGTCATTAACCCAGAGAACACAATCCAGGCCGTCAGCTTAAACTGTTCTGCGAGCGATTCTCTTTATTTCAGAGATTCATTCCATTGGGTTTTTTGCAGCTTTTTTCTGCTAAACAATGTATTATGATCCCAAATCCCTGTTTTATTTCTCCAGACAGAAACATCTGAGATAAAGTGGAGATGAAAGACCTTTAGTGATTCGTCATCTGTAAGTGCGGATCTTTGATTATTAGCAGACATCAGTCATGGGTTCGTTACACGCTGTAACTAAAATTAGTAATGAATCTTTAATCAACTACAAATGAGACACTTAGAGTGATTCAGAGTTCATTTGTTGAGCTTCAGTAAACAGTTTAGAAGTTTTTACAGGATTTATGATGTTTTTTGCAACTGTAACCTGTAAAATAAAGGAGGACGGTCAAATTAACACATAATGAAAATGAATCTGTCTTCATCGTCTGCCCTCGGCCTCATAACGAGTGATTATCAATCATCACTGGAATATGTTCAAGTTCCCACAGATGTTATTGCTCAGGTGTTTCTTTATTAAGAAATGCTGAGAAATTAATCTGACCTGAATAACTCAACATTAGTTTTGTTCCTGATGTACAAAATAACTAAAACTGAAAAAAAAAATGTATAAGAACAAGAGCTAAATTACTAGAACTAACTAAAATTGAAATGAAAATAAAACCTGCTTTAACATACAATATTAAATATTAAAATATTTAGAACATATACTGTTAAATATACTACAATAAAATATTTGATGACACTGAAGTAACCCGATGAGAAATATACTGTTAACTTCACAGCACTGAAACCTAAAAATAAAATAAAACTAAATCATCAAATTGTTTGCAAAACAATAATAAAAACATGATCTAATGTGACGATGCTGAGTTCAAAAACATTTATATCAGCGTTCTATCACATAGTTTTTTCTCACAAAATAATAATGAACATTAAACATGTATAGCTTCAAATAACAGTCAAATGCCAAATGTTTCAAAGTTTGACAAAAATAAATATTCAGCGTGTGTAATTACAGCTGAAGATGTGAATCAGAATTAGTCAGAAGATAATCTTCAAAATCATTCGTATCTGTGAAAATGTGTGGAGAATTGAACAAAGCGTAGTAATCTGGCTCAGATTCAGACAGGAATGCGACCGAATGCATCATTTTCAGAGAGAAAGAGTGACATGCTCCAGAAACACAGATGAACACCTAAAATCAGAAAGAATGAAGTAATGGTTTCATTCGGCCGAGATGCTGCAGGGTTGGTATTAGCTGAGATTTTAGACAGAAGAAAGACTGAACGATCTTTGTGTTCTCTAACACTGATGAATGGTTCACAGAAGAGCTGGAGCATGAATTAAGAGAGTTGATGTTGAAGATATTTCATTAATCACTATGACAAATAAACAAAGTGAACACTTGCAGTGAACTGAACTCATTGCCATCAAACACATGAACGTATTCAGGCTTCTTCATAACGAACAGAGCTCTGTATCTCCGGTCACAGCAAATCAAGAATCTGTGTGTCCATATTCAGCTGTTTCCTGACCGCTGGACTCTCACCAGATCAGACGGAGAGCCAGAGACTAAATAAGAGTGAAACAATAGCGGATGTGGTTACTGAGATTAACAGTGTTAAATCACCCTCTCCTTGTGATTCCTGTGTCATACCTCATTATACAGAGCTGGGTCCTGATATGATACACACACACACACACACACACACACACACACACACACAGTTGATGTTCAGGAAGGTGTTGGTCTCCTGTAGATGGCAGTATGATGTTTCTCAAGAAGATTGATCAGATTATTTTAGATATTCAGTTTATTGTCAAACACTGCATCAGAAACAGTTTCTTCCTTTCAGTTCTTTCCTCAGAATCTACTTGGAAATCATTGATGTTTTTCACTACATGAAAAGTCTCCTGCTCACCAAGACATTTATTTCATCACAGTAAAAATATTATTCTAATGTAAATCATCTGTGTTCTGTGTGAATCTGTGTTAAAGTGTAATGTATTTCTGTGATGCTCCGCTGTATTTTCAGCATCATTCCTCCAGTCTTCAGTGTCACATGATCTTCAGAAATCAGAATAATATGATGATTTACTGCTCAAGAAACATGAAGATTATTATCAGTGTTGAACACAGTTGTGCTGCTCAATATTTCTGTGGAAATTGTGATACATTTAATTTTTCAGGATTCACAGATGAATATAAAGTTCAAAAGAACAGCTTTTATTTGAAACTTCATTAATGACTTTATTATCACTTTTGATCGATTGAATGCGTCTGATTTAATGAATTAAAGTGATTTAGTTTTATTACCATTGCTCAGTCATCATCTCTGCTGTCTCTGTAGGCGTCTTGCAAGGGTTTGAGACACATGCACAAGCTGAACACTTCCGGTTCTGAAGCTGATCTGATAAATGAAAGAAGTCAGAATTGATCAGTTGAGATCTTACGTCACGGCGCGTCACTGCGCGTCACGGACCAAGAGCCCCGCCCCGCGGCGCGAATCCATCATCAGACGCGGCGTGAGCTCGGAGTGATGAGGAGCAGATGAAGATGATGAAGATGATGAAGCTGATGAAGCTGAGCTCGGAGGATGTGCATCAGCAGGTTCGTAAGTTTTGAGTTAAAATGCACTAAATTATCATTCATAACATAACATTCTGTCAGAAGTTTATTTTTTTTAATAATAATAATAATAGTAAATATTATTATGCCGAATTCAGCTCAGTCACGACTGATGTAATATCACTTCTTAAGTGTATTAGTGATAAATGAGTTGGTAGTAATCGGTTTGTTTTATATTGGATGTGTTTTTCTCTCTGGTCTTGAGTGAAGGGTTAATTTTCGCGTGTATCCTGAGATGTGTGAACTGTTTCTCTGTGCGGTGGTTTTATGTGGTTTCTGCTGGTTTTGGTGGAGGTTTAATGAGTTTCTAGCAGAAGGAGAGGGATTGTGCTCTCTCTCTCTCTCTCTCTCTCTCTCTCTCGAATTTAATTAACTTAATTGAATGCTCTTTATTGGCATGGCGATATGATACAGCCAAACCACTGCAAAATGAGTTTATATGCAGAATGTATTGAAATAATATTAAATTATTTAACTGATAACTCATTTGTCAGTTTGATGGTTTCATTTAGAGTTCATGTTTTTATGTTGTTGGTTAGAATCAGATTAAATTCAGATTGTAATGTTTAATTAAACGCGTTTTAGAAGCTCTGTTTATGTGTTTCCTGCTCTGTCTGTTGTTCTGTCATTCACACAGTCACACACAGTTTCTTTCTTTGAGTGTTGTGTATGTGTGTGTCTGTGAACTTCCTGCGTCCACGTAAAACAACAGGCTTAAAAAAACATAAAAACATACAAAACGGTGTTTTATGAAATTCAAAAATTGTCAAAGTTTCCTGTGAGGGTTAGGGTTAGGTGTAGGGTTGGTGAAGGGAGATAGAATATACAGTTTGTACAGAATAAAAACCATTACACCTATGGGATGAACACACTTTACACAAAAACAAACATGAGTGTGTGTGTGTGTGTGTGTGTGTGTGTGTTTCAGTGTGTGTGTGTGTGTGTGTGTGTGTGTGTGTGTGCTTCAGTGTGTGTGTGTGTGTGTGTGTGTGTGTGTGTGTGCATGTCTTTCCATCAGCACGTGTATAAATAGATGGCGTTCCTGGATCTTCTTTCATGTGTCTGTATAAAGAGCTCTCTGAGCTTCCAGCTCTTCAGATCCAACTGTTTCATCAAATATTTGCTCAGTTCTTCTTCTGCGTGTCCCAGTAAATCCATCTGCCTGTTTATTCATCAGTCAGACTTCTGAGTGCTCGATCCTGACACCTGTTGAGCAGAAACATGCCAGAACACACACACACACACACACACACACACACACACACACACACACCAGCTCTGAGGAACACCGTCACGCATCAGGAGTGTTTCTAACAAGAGAAGGAGCAGAACACACATCTCTGTAGTTTCAGCATCAGGCGTTCATCAGCACAGTTCTGACCAGAGGTGGATTACTGTGTTCATTCACCGCCTTACACACATTTCCAGAACTTTACACACAAATCCAATCTACAAAATGCTAAAAGCCTCTCATCTCTTGCAAAACAAAGCACTGCGTTCAAAATATCACAAACACATCTCAAAAACAAACATTTGCAAACATCTTTACATAATATTTATTCTGTTAGATGTGTGTGTGTCATCCAAAGTCAAAGTCTGAGAATCAGTGTGTGGTTCTGTAGATCAGGTGTGTGTTTCTGCTGTTTGAGAGAAACTGTGTGTGACGAGAAAAGACTCTGTGTGTAAGCGGATGAAAAGATCTCACGTGATTGGCCGCTTCATGTGTCAATCATACAGTCTCTCTCTCTTCCTGTGTGTGTTATCATCATGAAAGCTGGACATGTTTCTGCAGCATGTTAATGTGATCGTCTTGATGTTGCTAAGCTTCTGTGTTTCTGATATAATGGAGGAAGATGTTGTGTAATGTTGCCCATTTATTGTATATTTTTGAAAATATATTATACAAATATAAATATTTTTACTAGCCTAAATGTAGGCTACTGTAAGAAAGGAAACACATTTTCTTGCCCCTGAAATACATTTGGGAATATATTTTGGTTAATGAAGGTTGAAACTGAATGTATTTTAAAACATTAATTTAATTGACATATATTCTGTACATATTTAGGATATATTATGAGCAGGTACAACTAAATCATTTTACAGTGTATTTCGAGAGGGGAAAACTGACTTTAAATTGACTTTATTTGGAAAAGTCTGTGTGAAGATTCTTCAAAGTTCTGAATATTGTCTCTGTAAGAATCAGCAGTTTTTGTTTTAGCACAGTTGACATGTACAGTAGGGTCATGCTGAGTGCATTGCATCGTGGGATGCAGAATATCACTGTGCTTGTATTCTCTCAGAGATATACTGTGTGCCGTTATATAAGTCAGTAATTTACTGACATTAAATACAATTCTGTTCTAGTGTTCAAATGTTATGATTTGATTGTTTTGGTTTTAATTCTTTTCTGAATTAATTATTAGCATTAAGCCCATTTAGAGAAACTCTGGTGCAGTGTAATGTTTAATGCACTTCATGATATCAAATGATGGAATATATTTATACATATATATTATAAAAGATATCTTTTTCTTTACTTTTTTATATTAATTTGATAGATTTAATGGTAAAGTTAGGTAAAAATGATCAGAATATATACTAAAATGAGTAAGCTAGGGTCCATTACTACTTTTCTCCTCATGCAGGCTGTAATCAACAGTAAAGTGACTTTGCTCAGAATGAGGTGCATTACTGTATAAGGCAGTGTAATGATGTTTCAGGAGGGCATCGGTTTTATCCAGATCGATTTGCTCGATTCAAACAGACTGGATAAGGAAATGTTTGGTTAACAGATTTAATCCTTGAATGAAGTGTCACGGTAGTTTATGATTTCTCTTTCTCCTGAGGTGGAGGGCAGTTGTTTATTCACTCATATTCACTCATTGATGGCTGGTCTTAGATCTGCATCCGTCTCTGACCGACTGTTGATGTGTAGACGGAGTGTAATGTAAGCTGAAGGGTTTGAGCTAAACAGTTGGTGTGTAGCGGCGGATCAGTGTTCATCACATACAGCAGAACTTGAGCCTCGTCCAGAGCCGTTCATCTGTCATCGATGCGTGTGGCCAAGCCGTGTGTTCTGTGCATCACCAAGCCTGCATTTATGAGCCCTGTTATCTGTTATCAGAGGATTAGAAGCAGATAGAACCGCAATATAGAAATAAAAACAGTTTGTCCTTGTCTTGTTTGTCTGCTGCTCTTCAGAAAATTCCTTCAGGTCTCAAAAAATTGTGCATTTTTGTGCATTATTGAACCCTTTCCAACAATGACTGTATGACGACTGAGGGACTCAAACACAACTATTACAGAAGCTTCGGACGCTCACAGATGCTCCAGAAGGAGAAACCATGCATTAAGAGCTCGCGTGAAAACTTTTGAACAGCATGGAGATGTGTACATTTTTCTTATTTTGCTTAAATTTCACATTTTCTGTTCATTTAGTACTGCTCTTCAGAGGCTACAGAAGATGTTTCCCAGAAGACAGAATAAGTTAAATTAACCCATTGTGTCTATTCTAGATTATTCAAACCAATTATTGTTTAAATAATTGTAAAATAACAGAACATTTTATAATTGATTAATTAAAATAATGTTTCCATTAAATAACACAATCTACCAACACAAGTTACTTCCGTGATGACATCACCTTGCAGGAAATGACATCATTTTGGAGGTAAATCGACAGCACAGATATCAGTAGTATCAATGGATCTGATGAACTCTGGGATGTTTTGTGGTGTTGATCAGTTTTATTGGATCAGCATTTCAAAAGATGGAAAGAAATGTGAAAAAGGACTTGAAGTTGATGGTTTCCCATGAGATCAGGTTTATCTGTGCGTCGCTCATTTTCCAGTAATGTACACTTGAACAGTTTTTGCTTGTACATCAGAGAAAGGATTTGAAAGAAATGGCAAGTAACATGT
>NC_068407.1:144435-179435 GCF_023724105.1 Carassius gibelio | reverse complement strand
TTATTTTATGTCATGTTTGCTTCTCCAGTACATTTCTTGATTTACAATAAAACATTAGAGAATCATGTGTTTGTGAGGAACAGCAGTGTGTTCCTGATGCAAGCTAATCATAATCACACACATGCTTCATTTCAAGTTGAGATAAAACCTCTAATAGAGTCTCTGTTTATCTCTGATCTGTGTTTGTGCTGTGAATGTGAAGGATTGGGGTTTCTGAACCAGAGCTTGAATCCCATTCCCATCTCCCCGTGTGCCCAAGCTCTGAATGTTCATCCATGCTGTAGATGACAGGACCTTTAATGCATTTATCAAGAGCGGAGCATAAAGCGACTGAAAGACATGAGAATATTCACACACTCTGTGCCTCTGCATCAGTCTTTTATATGAATGTAATGTGAATCAAACGGTTTTTCAGTGACTGACGGAGCACATGAGCTTTAATCCGGAGAGAAACCTTTATGATCTCTGAGACACCGGGTAAATCATGTTCCAGACAGGGAGAGATTCATTTCTGCTTCCAGAATCCACAGATTCAGTGTTTAGTGTGTGTGCACAAGCTCTAGATCACAGCGCTTCGGGGGAAAGTCATTTAACAAAAATACAAATAAAAACAACATCATCAAACTTTAAGAAGATTTTGCTGTTTTGCTGCGTGAAGCTCAAACTAACTCAAAGTAGAGCTTCAGGAAAATGAGCCAAATCTCCTGGAATCATAATTGCTCATTGTCGTTTCTCAGCAGAACAGAATGTTTGAGAGTTTGCCATGATCTTTATGAGTAATAGCGGATTAGATAAATAAATCATCGTTCCAAAGCCCATCAGTGTTTATATGATCACAACATCACAAATAAACACTTCACATATTTTCATTCTGTCTCTTCACTTACAGGAGAAACTATGTCTTTTTATAAATAAATCTGTGGGAAAATAATAAAAGATCTTTATTTTTTGTTAAATTGTTAAACTCAAGTTCTTTTGAAGGGGAAGTCGTGGCCTAGTGGTTAGAGAGGTTAAGTCTCGGGCCGGTAACACCACGAGGAGCGCTCGAGCATTAATGATGCTGTGACACCACAGCAGTAATGATGACCACTGCTCCGGGTGTGTGTTCACTGTGTGTGTGTGTGTGTGTGTGTGTGTGTGCGTGTGCGTGTGCGTGTGTGTGTGTGTGTGTGTGTGCACTCTGGATGGGTTAAATGCAGAGCACAAATTCTGATTATGGGTCACGATACTTAGCTGAATGTCACGTCACATTATTGTATGGCAAGCCATTCAGGAAATAATTCATGTATATTGTGTGAATATGGATTGGTTTACTGGTTGAATGTATGGTTCAATGACAAACACATTGGTTTATGATACATTGGTATAACCAGACATATACTGGTTTAGATACATCGGTCTGATCAAGTGTATATGGGTTTGCTCCTTTATACACTGGTTTGTTCGAGTAAACATTGGGCTCCTCAAATATGCATTGGTTTCCCCAACTATATATTGGTTTAGATACATCGGTTTCCTCAACTATACATCGGTTTCCTCAACTATATATCGGTTTCCTCAACTATTTATTGGTTTTCTCAACTATATATTGGTTTCCTCAACTATATATTGGTTTCCTCAACTATATATTGGTTTCCTCAACTATTTATTGGTTTTCTCAACTATATATCGGTTTCCTCAACTATATATTGGTTTCCTCAACTATATATTGGTTTCCTCAACTATATATTGGTTTAGATACATCGGTTTCCTCAACTATATATTGGTTTTCTCAACTATATATCGGTTTCCTCAACTATTTATTGGTTTTCTCAACTATATATTGGTTTCCTCAACTATACATCGGTTTCCTCAACTATATATCGGTTTCCTCAACTATTTATTGGTTTTCTCAACTATATATCGGTTTCCTCAACTATATATTGGTTTCCTCAACTATATATTGGTTTCCTCAACTATATATTGGTTTAGATACATCGGTTTCCTCAACTATATATTGGTTTTCTCAACTATATATCGGTTTCCTCAACTATATATTGGTTTTCTCAACTATATATCGGTTTAGATACATTGGTTTCCTCAACTATATATCGGCTTCCTTAACTATATATTGGTTTCCTCAACTATATATCGGTTTAGATACATCGGTTTCCTCAACTATATATTGGTTTTCTCAACTATATATTGGTTTCCTCAACTATATATTGGTTTAGATACATCGGTTTCCTCAACTATATATTGGTTTTCTCAACTATATATCGGTTTCCTCAACTATATATTGGTTTCCTCAACTATATATTGGTTTCCTCAACTATATATTGGTTTTCTCAACTATATATTGGTTTCCTCAATTATATATTGGTTTAGATACATTGGTTTCCTCAACTATATATCTGTTTCCTTAACTATATATTGGTTTTCTCAACTATATATCGGTTTAGATACATCGGTTTCCTCAACTATATATTGGTTTCCTCAACTATATATTGGTTTAAGGGAAGTCGTGGCCTAATGGTTAGAGGGTTGGACTCCCAATCAAAGGGTTGTGGGTTCTAGTCTCGGGCCGGACGGAATTGTGGGTGGGGGGAGTGCATGAACAGTTCTCTCTCCACCTTCAATACCACGACTTAGGTGCCCTTGAGCAAGGCATCGAACCCCCAACTGCTCCCCGGGCGCCGCAGCATAAATGGCTGCCCACTGCTCCGGGTGTGTGCTCACAGTGTGTGTGTGTTCACTGCTCTGTGTGTGTGCATTTCGGATGGGTTAAATGCAGAGCACAAATTCTGAGTAAGGGTCACCATACTTGGCTGAATGTCACTTTCACTCTCTTCACTCTTTAGATACATCGGTTTCCTCAACTATATATTGCTTTTCTCAACTATATATTCGTATTCTCCACTATATATTGGTTTAGATACATTGGTTTCCTCAACTATATATTGGTTTGTTCAAACACACAAGTTTGGATATTTTCAGAATTGATGTGTGAAATTTCTGGTCACATGATCAGATCACATGATCACAGAATCAAACTAACTTCCTTATCTATTTAGAAATGGTTAAAGGTTGTGGAAAATTAGTTCAGATGAAGTTCGGGCATATTTTGATGGATTGCAAATAATTGTTTATAGTATCATCTTGCCCACTTTGGAGTCTTCAGAAACAGAAGTTTTATCAAGACGTCTTGAGGATCATAAATACATAATTTCATCTTTTATTATATGTCTATTTTCTAACCAGGCCTATTTGCTACTGAAATCTACAACATTTAAAATAAAAAGAAAAATTTGATCAAATTAGCACACAGTTAACAGTGCTGCTGCTCACGATCGACAAAGGATCAGACAAATTTCCATGTGCATCTTGAAAAGCTAATGTTTTGGAAAGTAAACACAGCTACACTATCCCTTATGACTTTTTAATGGAATTTTGTTATTTACACTGCATATACACAGTGACCACAGGTAGGATCCTACTGTACTGAGTATAATACTTGGTTAAAAATACCTCTCAACCATCCCCTTAAAGTCAGTTAAAGTCAGTTATGCAATTCTTAAATTTATCATGCAACTGAAAATCAACTAAACATACATGGGGTATTTGGTAAATCAACACTGGGACTAACTTTAATATTTGTAATACCCAATTCTGAGTATGCTCTTTGCAGTCCAAACAGGGTTTCTGGCTCCAACTTTTGCTTGTTGAAGTTTTTAAGTTGATCCAAAAGCCCATTTGCAGGTTAAGCTCATAAATATTTAGTAGTATTTCATCCATCTCAACCTCCAGTAATGGGATTAAAGAAGATACTATACAAAAACAGAAAAAAAAACAGCACAGCATAAAATATTTTTCAAGAGTGTGCCTGTACTACTATAATTTTTTTATAGTATTTTTATAGTATAGTATAAGCCCACTTCTTCATGTACCGTTTCCTGCAGGCCTGGTATGACATATGACCTCTCTTCTATTTTATCGTACACGCCACAATTGTCAGTTATCCAGTTGTGCAATCTTTCTCCAATGCTCATAGGAAGAAACATCTCAAATGCTCATAAAAGATCCTCTAAAGAAATTTTTAACATATTTAATTAAATTATCTTTTTTTTGCTCATGAATGCATAAAACCAGCACACGATGTGCATATCTTTGAAGAAACTGTCAGATACAAATGTTTTAATTATAATAAAAATCAACAGGCCTGATCAAAAATGTTTTTATTAAACTCCTACTTCTTATTTGTGTCTGTGTTTTTAATTTATTACTGTGTAGGACTAACTCCCGACAATACCCCGACAATTTCACTTGAGTAACAAAGAAATCACTCAAGGAAATACAATTTGGATGAATCAATATGTTAAGGAGTGTATATTAATTAAAATACTTAAGCAAATGATCTGCACTCTTTACACTCTTTTGGTTATACACTGTTAAAAATGTATTGTATTTTTACAGGAAACTCCTGGCAACTAATTGCCGTGAACTTACAGCAAACAATATCTTACTAAGACATTGAGAGACACAGTGACTGATATTTATATAATTTAATGTAAGTTTCTGTTAGACTGTTATAAAGATCTCGTCTATTTATTAGCATTATTATTAGTACTTTATTTCACTGTATACAAATATAGACTCTGTATGCTGTGTACTTCTATTATGTATATTTGTGTTAAATGTTCATTTAAATGTTGCAATATTTTTTTTTTACCAAGCCAATAAAGCTTCTTTTTTATTTTAATTAAGACATCAACATCTTAACCTCTGTGAATTCTCAATAAGAACTTCTGTAGATGCATGACAGAAATAAAATCATTCTGGTTAGTATTACTACAAGTGAAGCTGGTAATGCTGTTTGTGGAGTTGTTCATTCAGATCTTGAGAGATTTAAAGTCTTGTATCTTCAGTTCACCTAGGACTGTGGCTGAAGAAAGTTGTAGTTTGTGTTATTATTTCTCTTTCTTTCTTGCTTGATCACAGCAGGTGTTTGAATGACTGAGAGAATGTTGCAGGAACATTTTACTAACCTTAAAATAACATTACACTAATATGGAAACTGAACCTTTTTATGTTCTTGGAATGTTACAAATCAACGTTCCTAGAATGTTGAATTTTTAAAATCAAAATTAAGTTGAAAGAATGTATGAGAAACATCATACCTTTTAAAAAGTTTATTTAAACGTAAAGAAAACTGGACTTTTTATGTTAGAAAGAATATGAAAGTACCAGTTTTAATGCTATCCCACAATGCTTTGTGGTGTCTGTTAAATAATGCTTCTAAAGTGTAGTTATAATAATATTACAGGACTGTAAATCAATTTCCCATCATGCATTTGCATTTACAATAAAAACCATGAATACAGTGTATTGTTGTAAAATATATGGTAAAATTACATCAATTGCTAACAGTGTACCTCTTGTTTAAAGTAATAAAATAATATGTTGACGTAGAAAACAGTTGTGACAACCCCATCAATTCACCAGCAAACCAATGTGTTCTTACCAATTTACATTTGAGCCAACAACCTGTATTTTGACAAACCACTGTATAAATTAACAAACTTTAATGTATCTAAACCAATGTATGAGCTAACCAATGTATCTAAACCAATAGTTGAGGAAGCCAATATATAGCTGAGTAAACCAATATATAGTTGAGGAGAACGATGTACCTAAACCAATATATAGTTGAGGAAACCAATATATAGTTGAGGAAACCAATATATAGTTGAGGAAACCAATGTATCTAAACCAATATATAGTTGAGGAAACCAATGTATCTAAACCAATATATAGTTGAGGAAACCAATATATAGTTGAGAAAACCAATATATAGTTGAGGAAGCCAATGTATCTAAACCAATATATAGTTGAGGAAACCAATGTATCTAAACCAATATATAGTTGAGGAAACCGATATATAGTTGAGGAAACCAATATATAGTTGAGGAAACCAATATATAGTTGAGGAAACCAATGTATCTAAACCAATATATAGTTGAGGAAACCAATGTATCTAAACCAATATATAGTTGAGGAAACCGATATATAGTTGAGGAAACCGATGTATCTAAACCAATATATAGTTGAGAAAACCAATATATAGTTGAGGAAGCCAATGTATCTAAACCAATATATAGTTGAGGAAGCCAATGTATCTAAACCAATATATAGTTGAGGAAACCAATGTATCTAATCCAATATATAGTTGAGGAAACCAATAAATAGTTGAGGAAACCGATATATAGTTGAGGAAACCGATGTATCTAAACCAATATATAGTTGAGAAAACCAATATATAGTTGAGGAAACCAATGTATCTAAACCAATATATAGTTGAGGAAACCAATGTATCTAAACCAATATATAGTTGAGGAAACCAATATATAGTTGAGAAAACCAATGTCTCTAAACCAATATATAGTTGAGGAAACCAATATATAGTTGAGGAAGCCAATGTATCTAAACCAATATATAGTTGAGGAAACCAATGTATCTAAACCAATATATAGTTGAGGAAACCGATATATAGTTGAGGAAACCAATGTATCTAAACCAATATATAGTTGAGAAAACCAATATATAGTTGAGGAAGCCAATGTATCTAAACCAATATATAGTTGAGGAAGCCAATGTATCTAAACCAATATATAGTTGAGGAAACCGATGTATCTAAACCGATATATAGTTGAGGAAACCAATATATAGTTGAGAAAACCAATATATAGTTGAGGAAACCGATGTATCTAAACCGATATATAGTTGAGGAAACCAATATATAGTTGAGGAAACCAATATATAGTTGAGGAAACCGATGTATCTAAACCGATATATAGTTGAGAAAACCAATATATAGTTAAGGAAACCGATATATAGTTGAGGAAACCAATGTATCTAAACCAATATATAGTTGAGGAAACCAATATATAGTTGAGGAAATCGATATATAGTTGAGAAAACCAATATATAGTTGAGAAAACCAATATATAGTTGAGGAAACCGATATATAGTTGAGAAAACCATTATATAGTTGAGGAAACCGATGTATCTAAACCAATATATAGTTGAGGAAACCGATATATAGTTGAGAAAACCAATAAATAGTTGAGGAAACCGATATATAGTTGAGGAAACCGATTTATAGTTGAGGAAACCGATGTATCTAAACCAATATATAGTTGGGGAAACCAATGCATATTTGAGGAGCCCAATGTTTACTCGAACAAACCAGTGTATAAAGGAGCAAACCCATATACACTTGATCAGACCGATGTATCTAAACCAGTATATGTCTGGTTATACCAATGTATCATAAACCAATGTGTTTGTCATTGAACCATACATTCAACCAGTAAACCAATCCATATTCACACAATATACATGAATTATTTCCTGAACGGCTTGCCATATTATTCCTCTTATTATATGATTACTTAATATTATGAGATGTTAATATTAAAACATGTTCTGGATCTGAGCTGGTTGAGTCTTGAGTGTGACTGAAACACAGCAGATGGTCTCACAGACGAGGGATGGACACACACACACACACATATACACGCACACACACATACACACGCTCACACACACACACACACACAAACACACTCTCTCTCTCTCTCTCTCTGTCTCACACACACACACACACACACACACACACACACACACACAAGTCAAAGGCTGAGAATTAGGCTATGCACAGTGTGTGTGTGCACGTTTGTGTGAGTGTGTGTGTGCTTGAGTGTGTGTAACATTATGGATCACATCTAGGGAGGATATTAAAACATTCACAATCTGAATTAGGTTTGTAAAAGAATCATGTCGGTTATTATTATGGACATTCATTTATATTAATAATTCTGGTATGCAGCGGTGTTATGAATTAAAGTCATCTCATGATGTGAATCAATATCATATATGACCCGAAGCCTGAGGATGAAAACAACATTACGAGGCTGAAGATTGAATACAGACATCATGAGCAGAGACACGAGATACAGAGACCAGATCAGATCATCTCTCTCTCTCTCTCTCTGTCTCTCTCTCTCTCTCTCTGTCTCTCTCTTTCTCTCTCTCTCTCTCTCTGCTGTTCTTTCCAACTCTTCATTCATCATTTCAGGTTGATCTCGTATCCGTCCACAGTTTGACGTTGAGTTTTGTCATTGTGGAATCAGACTCAAACATCCTTCAAACATCAGACAGTCAGTGAGAATCTTCCTCTTCCTGTGGATCACGACGTCACTGACAGATATCAGAGCTTTAGCTGTTATGAGAAATAAAGAAGTATATAATACACGTAAAAATAGAGCACAATGTACTAAACTAATAATTATTTTTTTACCTGTATTTTGAATCTTACCCTGCATTGCGTTGTATTCCTCACAATTATATTCCTTTGACACAATTGACCACAACATTCTTTTGCATAGACTTGAACACTTTGTTGGCATCAGTGGAAGTGCATTAGCATGGTTTAAATCGTACTTATATGACCGCCATCAGTTCGTAGCAGTGAATGAAGATGTATCATATCGATCACAAGTGCAGTATGGAGTACCTCAAGGCTCAGTACTAGGGAAGCTACTCTTCACGCTTTATATGTTACCCTTGGGAGATATCATCAGGAAACATGGTGTTAGCTTTCACTGTTATGCTGATGATACTCAGCTCTATATTTCCTCGCGGCCCGGTGAAACACACCAATTTGAAAAACTAATGGAATGCATAGTCGATATAAAAAACTGGATGATGAGTAATTTCTTACTGCTAAATTCTGAAAAAACATAGGTGTTAATTATAGGACCTAAAAACTCTGCTTGTAATAACCTAGAACACTGTCTAAGACTTGATGGATGCTCTGTCAATTCTTCGTCATCAGTTAGGAACCTAGGTGTGCTACTTGATCGCAATCTTTCCTTAGAAAGCCACGTTTCTAGCATTTGTAAAACTGCATTTTTTCATCTCAAAAATATATCTAAATTACGGCCTATGCTCTCAATGTCAAATGCAGAAATGTTAATCCATGCATTTATGACTTCAAGGTTAGACTATTGTAATGCTTTATTGGGTGGTTGTTCTGCACGCTTGGTAAACAAACTACAGCTAGTCCAAAATGCAGCAGCAAGAGTTCTTACTAGAACCAGGAAGTATGACCATATTAGCCCAGTCCTGTCCACACTGCACTGGCTCCCTATCAAACATCGTATAGATTTTAAAATATTGCTTATTACTTATAAAGCCCTGAATGGTTTAGCACCTCAGTATTTGAATGAGCTCCTTTTACATTATACTCCTCTACGTCCGCTACGTTCTCAAAACTCAGGCAATTTGATAATACCTAGAATATCAAAATCAACTGCGGGCGGCAGATCCTTTTCCTATTTGGCGCCTAAACTCTGGAATAACCTACCTAACATTGTTCGGGAGGCAGACACACTCTTGCAGTTTAAATCTAGATTAAAGACCCATCTCTTTAACCTGGCTTACACATAACATACTAATATGCTTTTAATATCTAAATCCGTTAAAGGGTTTTTAGGCTGCATTAATTAGGTAAACCGGAACCGGAAACACTTCACATAACACCGTACTTTCTACATCATTAGAAGAATGGCATCTACGCTAATATTTGTCTGTTTCTCTCTTGTTCCGAGGTCACCGTGGCCACCAGATCCAGTCTGTGTCCAGATCAGAGGGTCACTGCAGTCACCCGGATCCAGTACGTATCCAGACCAGATGGTGGATCAGCACCTAGAAAGGACCTCTACTGCCCTGAAAGACAGCAGAGACCAGGACAACTAGAGCCCAGATACAGATCCCCTGTAAAGACCTTGTCTCAGAGGACCACCAGGACAAGACCACAGGAAACAGATGATTCTTCTGCACAATCTGACTTTGCTGCAGTCTGGAATTGAACTACTGGTTTCGTCTGGTCAGAGGAGAACTGACCCCCAACTGAGCCTGGTTTCTCCCAAGGTTTTTTTCTCCATTCTGTCACCGATGGAGTTTCGGTTCCTTGCCGCTGTCGCCTCTGGCTTGCTTAGTTGGGGTCACTTCATCTACAGCGATATCATTGACTTCATTGCAGATAAATGCACAGACACTATTTAACTGAACAGAGATGACATCACTGAATTCAATGATGAACTGCCTTTATCTGTCATTCTGCATTATTGAGACACTGTTTTCCAAATGAATGTTGTTCAGTGCTTTGACGCAATGTATTTTGTTTAAAGCACTATATAAATAAAGGTGACTTGACTGTTTTAAATAATTTTTTTATTTAAAAATTATACTTTTTTTTTCAATGTCTATAAAATTAATAGATAATGTCCCAATAATAATAAGTAATAAGCTGCCAGAACATTTTCTGTTATTTTTTGCATTTATTTCTTACGGAATATAATATAATATAATATAATTCTTTTTTTGTAGTTAGTTTATTTTTAATAATATAGTTTTTCTGTATTTATATGCTTCTCTCATGTTAATAACAATAACAAGAAAATATGACTTGCACATTAGTTTTCTAACTGCTTGATTTCTATATAAAACAAAACAAATAAAAAAGACCTCTAACACTATCTTTCTCTATTATTTTTATATTCTATTCTATCTGTTTTCTTTTTATCTATTATATAATTAACAAAAAAAAAACTTTCTATGTGTACTACATTAAGCAAACAGAGACTATAGTATTTGCATATGATTGCTCTTTGATGGTTTTGATTGCTTCTATTGTCCTAATTTTGGCTAAAAGCATCTGCTAAATGACTAAATGTAATATCTCTCGTCTGTCTTCTTCGTCCACAGAGTATGTCACCATGAACCTGACGCTGAGCGCCGAGCCCGGATCATTCCTGACCAACAGCTCTCCAGGGATGCGGGCCAATCCCGTCACAGCGTTCGTACCATGTGACGTAAAGACCGTCAACGATTCGCTCCTCATGAAGGGCTTCAATCTGACCGTCAATGCCACTCTGGAGTCACCAGAATCGCTCGGTGGACACAACATCTGGCAGATCGTGATGATCGTGTTCCTGTGCGGCTCGCTCTCTTTAGTCACCATCACCGGCAACATCCTGGTCCTGGTGTCCTTTAAAGTCAACAAGCAGCTGAAGACGGTGAATAACTATTACTTGCTCAGCCTGGCGTTCGCAGACCTCATCATTGGGGTGCTTTCGATGAACCTCTACACTACGTATATAATCATGGACCACTGGGCGCTGGGGAACTGGGCGTGCGATCTGTGGCTGGCGGTCGATTACGTCGCTAGCAATGCTTCAGTGATGAACCTGCTGGTCATCAGCTTCGACAGGTACTTCTCCGTCACTCGTCCGCTGACATACAGAGCCAAACGCACCACGAAGAGAGCCATGACCATGATCGGACTCGCCTGGTCTATTTCCTTCATCCTCTGGGCACCAGCTATCCTCTTCTGGCAGTATTTCGTCGGGGAGCGGACGGTTCCTCCGGGAGAATGCTACATCCAGTTCCTCTCGGAGCCGATCACCACTTTCTGCACAGCCATCGCTGCTTTCTATCTGCCGGTCACCATCATGACCGTCCTCTACTGGCGGATCTACAAGGAGACGGAGAACCGCTCCAAAGAGCTGGCTGGACTCAAGGGTTCGGGGAACCAAGGGAGTCCGGAGGAATCCCTGCAAAAATGGTACGAGCTATCTACTCATGATAACAATATTACACATACAGAAAATAATCAGTCTGAGTTTCTCAGGAGCTTTGCAGGAGTTTCTTGAAGCATGAGGAAAACTTCTCTTAGTTTTATTAATGAACGTTCTCAGTTTTCTTCTATACAACACTGAACCACTATTTCTTTTTCACAGTGTTGGGAATCGGAGAAGCTCACGCGGTCACAGCAGTAATGAGCTCCACCAGAGAAACTCAGGGAGATGTTTTTGGTTCTGGCCGTTGAGTCGGAAAGCTCGGAAGAGTCCCGGCAGCGAGACGGACCGCAGTAGCAGCGATAGCTGGAATAATAACGAAACGGCCGTGTCCGTCGACCAGTCGGATGATGAGGAGGAGGAAGATGGAGAAGCCGTGTACTCCATCTCCGAGAACCTCCACCAAGACGCAAGACCTTCCAGAAAGGGATTGGACCCCACAGCATCCAAAGATCAACCCAACACCAGCGACGGCAAACGCTTCGCCTGCAAGGCCAAGACGCAGGTCAAGCGCAAGAAGATCTCTCTGGTGAAAGAGAAGAAAGCAGCGCAGACGCTGAGCGCCATCCTCCTGGCCTTCATCATCACGTGGACGCCGTACAACATCATGGTCCTGGTGAACACCTTCTGTGACGAGTGCATCCCCGAGACGCTGTGGGCTCTGGGATACTGGCTGTGTTACGTCAACAGCACGGTTAACCCCATGTGTTACGCTCTCTGTAACAAGACCTTCCGCTCCACCTTCAGATCCATCCTGCTGTGTCAGTGGAGTCAGAACAAACCCAACCAGCCTCGGCTCCAGCAGAGACACGCTCCCACCCAGAACTAGAGGAACCGTGTCCTGTTCAGATTAGTGCTGGGTAACGATTGATCACGATTCATTTGTACATGATATGTGTGTATATTTATACACATACACACATGAATGTATTTAAGAAAAAGATGTTATGTTTATATATTAAATATATTTATATATATAGTATAAATAATATGAATATGTGCATGTAAATATTTTGAAACTGTTTGTGTGTGTCTTTATATATACATATTGAGCATGCACCGTACACACACATCTGTGTCTCTGGAGCAACTTCATTTTTGATTAGTAATATGCATTTCTAAGAACTTAATTTGAACAACTTTAAAGATGATTTTCTGATTATGATTAATGATTTCCCAGCAGTAGTTTATCGTGCCTCAGTGGATTGTGTGAAGCGTCTGCTGCACCCTGTACAGATATAATTATGCAAAACAGATGTTTTCCTTCCTGTGTTGATGTATTTCCTTCTGAAACAGAGAGTGGTGCGGGACGTGCAGTGTGTAAGGGCTCATGGTTTTTTTAACCCTCTGGTGTTGGTCATTTTAGACACTAATTTTTTTTCTAATAGATGTAAAAAAATCACTACTTCATTGGAAACTGTGGCTTCTGTGGCAGATGCTATGTTACCCCCCCACCTCCCCAAAAAAAAGCCATGGACTTGATTTGAAAAAATTAAATGGTCATAAAAACAATACAAAGATGTTTTTGTACAATCTATAAATCAGCCACAAAGCAGAAAATAAGTGCAGAGCAGTAAAGGGGTGACAGACAGCACCTAATGATGCCTGAAAACACTGCTCAGTGACTAAGGATTGCACAGCTCTGATTATAAAAGGTTATACTGGCATCTAATGACCCGAATTCAATGGACTTTAAATACTTTTGCTCTGTTTTTTACTTAAATACTGCATTAACTGAAAGAATATATCATTATTTTATTTTTTTAATCATATATACAGAAAATAGTCCATAATTTAGATATGTATATTAATTAGTAACATGAAACACACTCAAAATACAAAATGTAAAAGAACAATATTCAGTATATTCATTTTGAAAAAACTGTTTTCTACACAGTTTTGGCCTCCGAAGGAACAACAACAGAGGGTTAAATCAATCACTTTGTCCAACCCTACATTATTTCTCTCAGGTTGGCTCATAATGTACATACAATACATTTTATTTGGACTTTAATTCAATGCTAAAGGAAGATTTCACCCAAAAATGTTAAATCTGTCCTCATTAACATACATTTACCCTCAAAGCTTTCTGTCTTCTGCTGAACACGAAAGAAGATATTCTGAAGAAAGTTAGGAACCAAAACATACAGCAGCTGCTCGCCATTGACCTCGGCAGTATGAAGAAAATACTACAGCGAAAATACTATCCCTATTCACGTTCTCTGATCTGATTTCTGTGTTTCACTGGGTTGTGTGTGGATGTTTTGTGATGCCCAATCTTCTCTGTGATTTTGTACTTTCAGCTTTTAACTGTTTTATTGCAGAAATGAACTTCTACTGCGTTGGATGTCGCACTCTTGAATGTTTTAAAAATGTATTTCCACTTTAAGTCAAGTGCACACTACAAAACCTAAGCACTTCATGTTTTTAGGGTAACACTTTATTCCAAGTCCACTTTTGACCTTCTAGTAAATACAAGTATCTTTGCAACTACATATGCTGACATTAAAGAACAGAATATATTTTTTTATGCCAACAGTAATCTAAAAGTACTAAATGTGTAATCAAATATGAAGTCTTTTTGCAAGTATATGTCAACTTATTCAGCTAACCCTAACCAAAAGGTCTTTTAATACTCTAATGAGAGTTAGTTAACATGAAGTTACTTTAATGTCCCAAGCATACTATGGTAATAAAGTGTGAGACTGCAGCAAAAACCTCCAGATTGTAACCTGAAGTTCTCATCTCTAATGCAAGAACTGTAAGTACTGGAGTACTGGAAACTTTTTTATTTCAAATAAATCATTTGCTAGATACTTGTGTAAAATATTGAGATTAAAAGTAAGATTCCTCTGTACTTTTAAACCCCTGAGAGCAGAAACGAGTCAGTAAAGCAGAAGAGCGTGAAGCAGTGCCAGCGGAGGCTGAGGCCGTGGGAAGACGGAGCCAAAAAAACCTGCTGCCCACGTCTCCTTAAATGCCATCGCATCACTGGTAAATCAGTGTAACAACAAGTGAAAACCCTCCTGCATTCTGAGAAGAATAAACTGCGAGAACTCATACTGGGATTCAGTCGGGGGGAAATGAAGGAAATGACCTTGTGATTACTGCATTATGGGTCATTGTGGATCACTGCATTGTGTAGTATGCATTCCTGTAGCTCAAAGAGTAGATCATGGCACATATAACAGCAAGGTCATGGGATCGATTCCCAGGGAATGCATGAACTGATCTAGTGTAAACCTTAAATGCAACACAAGTCACTTAGGATAAAAGCATCTGCTAAATGTGTGCATGTAAATGGCTCAAACCGTAGATCATGGTTTGCAACAGCTAGGTCATAGGTTCGATTCCCAGAAATGCATGAGCTGATCAAATGTAGACCTTGAATGCAACAGATAAAATCATCTGCCAGATGCATGAATGTGTGTAAACCAATATGACACAAAACAGAAAGCTGTGAGTGTTAAATGTGCTTCTGTCTTGTAGTGTGCACTTGTTCAGCTGAACTGTGAGGTCGTGACCTCTCTGAGCAAATGCTGCTGTTGCTCCGACAGATGTTTGAGTAGTTCTGCAGGACTTGATCCTCTTCTTTATGTTTTTACAGCAGAACATTTAGTGCAAAAACAACTTCAAGCTTGTCCAGGAGTGTCTGCAGCAACAACAACAAAACTATAAATGGACAATGTGGGAGGAAAATGATCAATAATGAACTCCTCTTTTATTTGTGATATGTAATATTTGATTATTGTGTTCTATGCATATCTGGTTGGGAGTTTAGTGCCTGTTTCTGTCATAATACGTAGTTCAGATTGTTTTTGAATGTGGAACCAAGATGCCGTTTGATTACTAATAAATAAATATGGTGGTTTTTATATGATTAGAGAACAATACGCTCTCAAAAACATGTAAATGACTCTGAAAATAAACTGAGATCTCTGATTATGATGGAGGATTTCTCTTGTTAAACAACTGACTGATAATATCTGTCTGTCCTGTGACTGTTTTCCAGTATGTTTGGAGTAAAGTGGATCAGAGATCATGTCATATGCAGTACGTGTTGTGTAGAATTACTCCCAGATTGTAGAGATAAAGTGTTGTTTCTGTGATTCAGATCTGACTCGAGAAGTTAAAATCTCACTGAGGTTTCAGATCAAATATAGAGTCACACTTCCCTCTAGTGGTCATAATAACATTCCTAAATATTCTCAAGAGTCAGAGAGAGACTGTTGTTTACGTTTATACACACACACACACACACACACTTTCTGAAAAACTTTGGTGTTCACTGTTTAAATAAAGATTTGAATAAAGATTCAGGACAATACACATCTTTATATTGATAACTATAGCACTGGGAGTGATAAATTATAAACTGCTGTATAAATTCATATGAGTTTTATCTATAGGCTATTGAGATTTTTCAATCAATAAAAACCAAAATCAATAAAACCAAATGTGATTTTGTGGTTATATATCATATATGAGTTGCTAAATATTTAATGCATTTATCCAGTGCTATTATTATTATTATTATTATTTTATTTTACTGATATTATTGTAAAAGTATTCACACACACACACACACATACAGAAATACAATAAAATAGATTGAAAAAGAAAGACACTAGACATTGGAGTTTTGCATGGCATAAAATGATTATAGAAAATGTTGTTTAAATGTAAAAAATAGAAAATAATAACATTATACATGTTGACATTTATTTATTTTTGTATACAAAAGTGACTTATTTTATATGTATGAAAACAAACGCCTTCCTAGTCTTTCAATTTTTTATTTTATATTTTATTTTAAGATTTTTTTAATGTTATACCACACATTTATTGGGGTTATTTAAACAAGCTTAGATCATATTTGACTTTTCTCTGTGTAAAAGTGCATTACAGTTTTGTTTTTCATCTGCTTACACACACAGTCTTTCCTCGTCACACAGTTTCTCTCAAACAGAAACACACACCAGATCTACAAAACCACACACTGATCAGCAGACTTTGACTCAGGTTTCAATTTCATAAAACACTTTTTGCAGAACACAACTCAATTCTCTATGAACACACACACATCTAACAGAATTAATATTATGGCAAAGATGTTTGCAAATGTTTGCTTTTGAGATGTGTTTGTGATTTTTTGAACAGTGCTTCATTTCACAAGAGATTTTAGTTTTTTTGCATGTTGTGTGCAATTCTTGGATTTGTGTGTAAAGCTGAAAAAAGAGGCAAAGTTTCTTGCCTAGTCATAGTAGTTATGTATTCTTCCATGTGTAGAGCTCCGAGAGAGAGTCGAGAGGCGGATGCGCAGACGCAGACCCGCCGTGATGCCGTGAGAGAGCCGCTCCTCATCATGGGCAATCAGGACGGGAAGCCGAGGCGCTCCGACGGTGCAGCGCACGAGAACACGGCTCACAACGGCACAAAGAAAGGGAAGAAGAAAAACAGATCCGACAGATCCTCAGTGTTCCCTCACATACGCAAACGCAAGAGCCAGAGCAAGACTAAAAGCTTCCTGAGCGGATCCAGAGAGGAGGATGCATCGCTGGATGAGCTGGACAGCGCTCCGTCACTGTGTAATAAGACGCCTGATCTCTCCGGGGATGAGCTGGGACATTCGGACACCGAGCCCGAGCATCCTCGCCCCCAGGAGGAGGAGGAGGAGAAGAAGAAGAAGAAGGTGACGAGCTCCGGATCCGACACGGACATGTACAGCCTCCCCTCGGCCGCAGAGCAGGAGGATTTACTGGCTGACATCCAGCAGGCCATCCGTCTGAAGCAGGGCGTGATGCTCGGCTCCGTCCAGATCCCCTGGCACCGTGATCAAACCGGACACACCCCCGACTCAGAGCCGCTCACCGAGCTACAAGCCATTCCCAGAGAGGAAACAAACGGGATTGTGAACGGGATCTCAGAGGAGTCTCCGGGAGCTGTGGAGACGGTCACAGAGGAGTCCGAGGGCCCTGTGTCTCCAGCTGTGGCTCCTACAGACACACACCTGGAAGAAGAAGAGCCATCTCCTCCGTCTGACCTCAGGTACAGCTGTCCAAGTGTCTGAGGACCAAAGCTGAGTTCTGCTCTTAACTCTTTAATGACGCATTCTGTGTGAATCTGTGGTAAAGTGTATTTTCAGCATCATTCCTCCATCTTCAGTGTTGCATGATCTTCAGAAATCAGAATAATACGATGATTTATTATTAGAATTATCAGGGAAATTGTGATACTTTTTGCAGGATTCTTTGATGAATGAAATGTTAAAAAGAACAGCATTTATTCAAAATATAAATCTTTCTAATCTTGTAAATCTCTGCTATCACTTCTTAACACTTAACATAAGCTTGCTGAATAAAAGTTTTAATTTCTTTCAAAGATAGAATGAACAAAAATTTACTGACCCCAAACTTTTAAACGTTAGTGTATTTTGTTAGAAAAGATTTCTGTTTTAAATAAATGTTCTTCTGTTTAACTTTTTATTCATCAAACTATCCAGAAAAAAAGTATCACATGTTCCAAAACAATCTTAAGCAGCACTGATAATAATATCAGAGTGATTTCTGAAGATCATGTGACACTGAAGACTGGAGGAATGATGCTGGAAATACAGCGGAGCATCACAGAAATACATTACACTTTAACAGAGATTCACACAGAAAACTGCTGATTTACATTAGAATAAATATTCAGATTATTAAAAAATGTTCCTGTTTTTTTAATTAAATAATTGAAGCCTTGATGAGCAGAAGAGACACCTGTAAAAATAAAAAAAAATTGTTCTGATCCCTAACTTTTGACCAGCAGTGTATATCTTTAAATAAATCACTCATTTAAAGTTTTGTTCATATAGCCCACTCATACTCATGAGTACTAACTTAAATAATCATGATTATGTTTTCTGCGGTGATGGAGCAGGTCCACAGGCTCGCTGGAGTGTGTCACCGTCATCGAGGAGCTCGTCCAGAGGCGCAAGAGCAGCGTTTCCTTCGCTCCGGAGAGTCCTCTGGCCACACGGCTGCTGAAGTCTGCGGTCAAGCCCTATCCGTCCATCAGCACGTCCTACATCAAGACCACCACACGCCAGCTGAGCTCGCCCTCCCCCTCGCCGTCCAACAGCCCACTGTCCACCCGCCGCGGACCGGAGAGGGCAGAGAGGAGTTGTGTCCAGCGCCAGCGCTCCATCAGCACCACCAGCTCCACCCGCCGCTCCATCAGCCGCTCCGCAGACTGGACTGAGGAGCTCCGGACCAATCACAGCTCCACATGCAGCTTCCAGCCGGTGTTCACAGGTCAGCTCTGCACTGCATCTCAACTGCTGTGAATGTCATTACACATGCAGCCAAGGCATCACTCCTCATT
Organism: Carassius gibelio; assembly: GCF_023724105.1. Lineage (NCBI taxonomy): Eukaryota > Metazoa > Chordata > Actinopteri > Cypriniformes > Cyprinidae > Carassius > Carassius gibelio. The sequence goes on along the minus strand of NC_068407.1, from coordinate 160,389 downwards.
TCCATTCAGTTTAAACCACAAACTAAAACTGAAGGAAACATAAGACCAGTCTTGAGTCTCTGGGGTATATTTGAAGCAATAGGCAAAAAAAAAAAAAATTATCAATTTTCTTTTATGCCAAAAATCATTAGGATATTAAGTAAAGATCATGTTCCATGACGATATTAAGTAAACTTACTACTGTAAATATATCAAAACTTAATGTTTGATTAGTAATATACATTGCTAAGAGCTTCATTTGAACAACTTTAAAGATGATTTTCTCAATATTTAGATTTTTTTGCTCCCTCAGATTCCAGATTTTCAAATAGTTGTATCTCAGACAGATATTGTCCTCCGAACAAACCACCTTGAACTAAAATTAAAGTGAATACTGAAAATATAATAATAAAAATATAATAGTATCTCTATTACTTCACTATTAATACACAAAGTAATGTTTATTTATTATGCCACTCACTGAATTAAACATGCACTGTAGTTTCCAGATTTCCAGTCCTTTAAAAGTTTAAATCCCCCAACCAAAGCTTTTTTTTTTCTTTTGTATCTGACAGAATTACTCACAAACCAACCTTCTGTTTGCTTCATTAAAAAGAATCCGCTCAAGAGAATCACTAATTTCTGTTGCTGTAGATCGAGACGAGACTCATGAATCGTTTAGTTCCAGTGGTTTTTAAGGAACTGATTCTGTTCTGCATAAGAACTGGCAGATATTAGTTGTGTAATCGCTGTGTTTTAGATGCGTTTCCTCATGCTGACATCCAGCGTCTGTCTGATCAAATTATTACAAACTAACAACGATGTTATCACTTTTATAACATTCATCTGAACAGATGTGTTGATTGATTGTTTAATGGGCAGAACTACATCTCCCATGATGCACTTCATTTTGTTTCTCATTGGCTCTCTGCCAGCGTGTGGCTCATCTTTGGTCTTATTGATATGCTAATGAAGTTAATGAGCTGTTGATAATCAGGCTGGTGAATGTGTGTGACTGTAGGAACTGATCTCAGAGCAGCCCGTCTGCTAATATTACAGTGAGGTGAAGGGTCAGGACTCAGGATCTTAATCAAATGTTGCGCTGACAGGAAAGTGTTATAGAGACTAATGACTTCTGTGTTCTCTGTGAGTTTAATGTGGATGTTGAGACAGTGAGGAGATAAAGCTCCAGCGGAAGCACTGCAGAAGTGACTCATTCATAAATCAGCAGAAAACAGCCCCCCCCCACACACACACAGTGTATCACAGTATCACACACACTCATTAATACTTTCAGCCTCGACATATTCAACTGATAATAGACAGGCTCAGAGACTATTAGAGTTTTAGAGTGAGTGTGAGGGCTGTGTGCGCGGCAGTGAGTGTGAGGACGGTGTGTGCGGTAGTGAGTGTGAGGGCGATCTGCGCTGTAGTGAGTGTGAGGGCGGTGTGCGCGGTAGTGAGTGTGAGGACGGTGTGCGCGGTAGTGAGTGTGAGGACGGTGTGCGCGGCAGTGAGTGTGAGGGCGGTGTGCGCGGTAGTGAGTGTGAGGGCCGTGTGCGAGGTATTGAGTGTGAGGACGGTGTGCGCGGTAGTGTGTGTGAGGACGGTGTGCGCGGTAGTGAGTGTGAGGGCTGTGTGCGCGGTAGTGAGTGTGAGGACGGTGTGCGCTGTAGTGAGTGTGAGGACCGTGTGCGCGGTAGTGAGTGTGAGGACGGTGTGCGCGGTAGTGAGTGTGAGGGCTGTGTGCACAGTAGTGAGTGTGAGGACGGTGTGCGCGGTAGTGAGTGCGAGGACGGTGTGCGCTGTAGTGAGTGTGAGGGCGGTGTGCACGGTAGTGAGTGTAAGGACGGTGTGCGCTGTAGTGAGTGTGAGGACCGTGTGCGTGGTAGTGAGTGTGAGGGCTGTGTGCGCGGTAGTGAGTGTGAGGGCTGTGTGCACAGTAGTGAGTGTGAGGACGGTGTGCGCGGTAGTGAGTGCGAGGACGGTGTGTGCTGTAGTGAGTGTGAGGGCGGTGTGCACGGTAGTGAGTGTGAGGACGGTGTGCGCTGTAGTGAGTGTGAGGACCGTGTGCGTGGTAGTGAGTGTGAGGGCTGTGTGCGCGGTAGTGAGTGTGAGGGCTGTGTGCACAGTAGTGAGTGTGAGGACGGTGTGCGCGGTAGTGAGTGCGAGGACGGTGTGCACGGTAGTGAGTGTGAGGACCGTGTGCGCAGTAGTGAGTGTGAGGGCTGTGTGCACAGTAGTGAGTGTGAGGACGGTGTGCGCGGTAGTGAGTGCGAGGACGGTGTGTGCTGTAGTGAGTGTGAGGGCGGTGTGCATGGTAGTGAGTGTGAGGACGGTGTGCGCTGTAGTGGGTGTGAGGACGGTGTGCGCGGTAGTGAGTGTGAGGGCCGTGTGCGCGGTAGTGAGTGTGAGGGCCGTGTGTGCAGTAGTGAGTGTGAGGGCTGTGTGCGCGGTAGTGAGTGTGAGGACGGTGTGCGCTGTAGTGAGTGTGAGGACCGTGTGCGCGGTAGTGAGTGTGAGGACGGTGTGCGCGGTAGTGAGTATGAGGGCTGTGTGCACGGTAGTGAGTGTGAGGACGGTGTGCGCGGTAGTGAGTGCGAGGACGGTGTGCGCTGTAGTGAGTGTGAGGGCGGTGTGCACGGTAGTGAGTGTGAGGACGGTGTGCGCGGTAGTGAGTGTGAGGGCTGTGTGCACAGTAGTGAGTGTGAGGACGGTGTGCGCGGTAGTGAGTGCGAGGACGGTGTGCGCTGTAGTGAGTGTGAGGGCGGTGTGCACGGTAGTGAGTGTGAGGACGGTGTGCGCTGTAGTGGGTGTGAGGACGGTGTGCGCGGTAGTGAGTGTGAGGGCCGTGTGCGCGGTAGTGAGTGTGAGGGCCGTGTGTGCAGTAGTGAGTGTGAGGGTGGTGTGCGCGGTAGTGAGTGTGAGGGTCGTGTGCGCGGTAGTGAGTGTGAGGGCTGTGTGCGCGGTAGTGAGTGTGAGGACGGTGTGCGCGGTAGTGAGTGTGAGGGCTGTGTGCGCGGTAGTGGGTGTGAGGACGGTGTGCGCGGTAGTGAGTGTGAGGACGGTGTGCGCGGTAGTGAGTGTGAGGACGGTGTGCGCTGTAGTGGGTGTGAGGACGGTGTGCGCGGTAGTGAGTGTGAGGGCCGTGTGCGCGGTAGTGAGTGTGAGGACGGTGTGCGCGGTAGTGAGTGTGAGGACGGTGTGCGCGGTAGTGAGTGTGAGGGCTGTGTGCGCGGTAGTGGGTGTGAGGACGGTGTGCGCGGTAGTGAGTGTGAGGACGGTGTGCGCGGTAGTGAGTGTGAGGACGGTGTGCGCTGTAGTGGGTGTGAGGACGGTGTGCGCGGTAGTGAGTGTGAGGGCCGTGTGCGCGGTAGTGAGTGTGAGGGCCGTGTGTGCGGTAGTGAGTGTGAGGGTGGTGTGCGCGGTAGTGAGTGTGAGGGCCGTGTGCGCGGTAGTGAGTGTGAGGGCTGTGTGCGCGGTAGTGGGTGTGAGGACGGTGTGCGCGGTAGTGGGTGTGAGGACGGTGTGCGCGGTAGTGAGTGTGAGGACGGTGTGCGCGGTAGTGAGTGTGAGGACGGTGTGCGCTGTAGTGGGTGTGAGGACGGTGTGCGCGGTAGTGAGTGTGAGGGCCGTGTGCGCGGTATTGAGTGTGAGGGCCGTGTGTGCGGTAGTGAGTGTGAGGGTGGTGTGCGCGGTAGTGAGTGTGAGGGCCGTGTGCGCGGTAGTGAGTGTGAGGGCTGTGTGCGCGGTAGTGGGTGTGAGGACGGTGTGCGCGGTAGTGAGTGTGAGGACGGTGTGCGCAGTAGTGAGTGTGAGGACGGTGTGCGCAGTAGTGAGCGTGAGGGCTGTGTGTGCAGGCCGGACTCTGTTGGAGCGCTTCTCCCAGCAGCAGGACTCTGGAGAGCCGGAGGAGGTGGAGAAGGTGTGCTCCAGGATCCTGGCCTTGGGCCTCCTGCTGCCCTTCAGCGGCTGCTTCAGAGACCCCGACAGCAGCGGACCGATCGCGCCCGAGTTTGACGTGAGTCCTGGTTCACTTCACTAACCCTTCTGTTCTTAAAAGACCAATTTGAGTCCGATCAGTGCAGCAGCATGGTTTAGTCCTACATTTTGTGGCTTCTTATGTAAAATTATTAAAACACTAGTATTTCCAGCAGCTAAAACTGGTCCGTTATGTCTATATTATGTCAGTAGCAAATATCACTCTACATTTCCAAACATTCATTGTGCGAAAGATAGAAATAACTGACTTCAAACCAGTTTTATCTGCTGGAAACACTAGTGTTCTGATCATTTTGACCAGCACTGTAATACTGAAGTTTAGCATGTAGTTCTTAAACACACTATAATGAAAGGACACACATGGGGTATTGTTGTCCTTGTTCTTACTGGCTGAGGTTGGCATCATGTGATCTGCTGCTCCACTGTGATTGGCTCTTATCAAGACTAGGCTGGTTCATAAGAGTCAGAGCGCCATCTGCTGCTGGACACTGCTGGGATGCAGAGAGGAAATGAATGTTGATATCTTTCACCTGTTTTCGTCGCTATAAACCCATATAACGTATGAATAAGCTGGCAGAGATTTGTTTGCTGGTGGCCACAGCTCATCAGATAACTCCAGAACCACAGCTTGATTTTGAGGTTTAGTGATTTTACATACACAAGATTTCACATGGACTCTTTTATCCTCCAACATCATCACTCTTCCAAACCATATGGAAAGCTTGTGATCACTGATGAATCTCTTCAGCAGTCGCTGACCGGTGTTTATTTTAGGGTGTGTGTTTGCTGCAGTGTGTGTCAATTATTTACAGTCCTGGCTCTGTAAATTCGGGCTCTCTGATTGGCTCGGGCACTTTTGACCGCTTTAGGGTGTGTCTTCATTGGGGAGTGATGTCATCAGTCTCTCTCTCTGTGTGCTGCCGGGTTGAGCGAGAGGTGTTTGTGTCATAAAGCATCCGCAGCATCAGCAGACGATGGATGTCTGTAACTGCATGCATCTGAGTCACAGTTAATTGACTAGTTATTTATTTATCGTATATGTTTACATTTCAGTTGTTGTTTTGTCAGTTTTATTAGTTTTAATACACTTTGTTTATTACTTTCATTTAATTGTATTTCATTTAAAATTGAATAATGTTAGTACTTCAACTAGAAATGTTGCATTAGCTACAAACTATTTGCTGAAAACATGTTTTTCAGTGGTTTTATTTAATGATAACAGCACTGCGATTCAAGTCAAGTCACCTTTATTTATAAAGCACTCTTTAAACAACACAGATTGTGTCAGAGCAGTTTTAGAGTATTACAATAGGAAAATATTGTGTCAGTCAGTAATAATGCAGAAGGACAATAGTAAAGAGTCAAGTTTAAGTTGAATTCAGTGATGTGATTCTCAGAGGTTTGATAATGTGATTTGTTAGTGATCTGTGTCGCTGCTGCAGATCTGATGCTGTGTTTCGTTCCTCCTGTGTCTGCAGACCGGTCAGCTGTACACATGGGCAGCGGTCAGTCAGCCTCCTCCGTCTCTGGAGGGACACCTGAAGAACCTGTGGCCCCAGAACAGACCCGGAGCCCAGGACCGGCCCCAGCCCAAACACACAGAGGACGGTATGAACACAGAGTTAATTATTCAGTGTCCTCTTCATCTTCTCCTCTGTTAACAGCTTGTTGTAAAGGTGTGACACAGTTTGAGTGATTTCTGCAGCACACCACTAAATAAACGCAAACTATTATATATATATATATATGTTTTGTTTTTTTGTTTTTTTACAAAAAGTGCATTTCTGTCTGCATTCATCAAACTCAAGCATTCAACAAGTTATTGTTAGAAATATAACTTTTTTTCATTTTTTTTTTATGCAATGCAATTGTTTGTTTTTTTATAGACAAAATCTCATATATAACCCCCCAAATCAATGAAATTGCTGGTATAATATTGAGTCTTGACTCTTAAGATGTGTTTGTTTCAGGACTTCAGGTCTCTGTTCGTTCCGAAAGCTCATCCTGCTCTCTGTTAGTTCTCAGATTTATGTGTTATAGAGACGATCTTGGGTTCATATGTTCAGTTTCTCTTTAGCATTCAGCTGATGTTAATCAAGCTCCATCTTTCACATTCGCTGCATCTTCAGAAACAGGATTACTGCATTTGTAGAGTCTGGAAAGTCACTGGGATCTGAATTTCTAAATGAGATTATTTTTTTTTTTTGCAGCGGTCGAGGAGCAGGAGGGTGAGTATCTCGATCACACACCTGTCTTCAGGGGCTTCACCTCATTTCACCTGCGTCACTGGCTGAGCTTCACTACAGAAACATTAAAGCCCTTTATTCCCTCCATCAATCAGCACTGATCACATTCTCATAATTACATCAGGTTTTTCAGCCCATCGTCCTCGATGATTGTTCTGAAGCTTCGTTCATATTCCCAGACTAGTATTTCCTGTAGATTTTACAGTGTGTGTGTGTGTGTGTGTGTATGTGTGTGTGTGTGTTTCAGAGCATCAGGCCGTCGTTTCAGACCTTAAAAAACATCAGGAAGAAGAAATCCAGCAAATTGAGGTGAGTCTCATTCATCTCTCTAAGACCCTTTGGGGTTTTTTTTTAAAATACATCCTCATCACATCTGTATTGTGATATTTTAAACCTGTCTGAGAAACATGGTAATACCACGGTGCTTTATAATATTTAAGTGCTTCTGATTAATCTGAATGAAGTATTGTGGTCTTCAGTGTTTCTCTCAGCGCTGATGGATGGATGCGTTTCATGATTCATTCATTACTCGATGGGTTCGTCTGAGTATCCATATTGACTCACGCAGGTTACTGGGCTGGTTGTGTTTGTTTCGATGCCTTGCTGCTGGACTAATGTTTAATGGTTAGTTTGATTTCAGAAACAGGAAGTAAACATCTGTGCTTCAGGAGAAGTGTGCTGTAGTGTGCACTAGCAGCAGAGGGCAGCATCACTGCACACTTCAGTCCATCAGACCTTTACTACAAGAGCATAGGAAGCTAGTGGACCTTCTGTTCCAATAATACTTCAACAGTGTATTATATTATATTCAGTATATTATATATTATATGCATAATATAGTATCATTATGTAAATGCAGTATTTATATTTTTTAAAGTGTGTGTATATATGCGTGTGTGTGAGTGTGTGTATATACGTGTGTGAGTATGTATATGTTTGTGTATGTAAACACACACTCAAGTGTATCTTAAAAAATCTGAATATCGTGAATGTTTTTTTGTAACATTTCAAAAAGTTAAACTTTCATATATTGTAGATTCATTACATGTATCTATTTTTTTGTTGTTTTAATTTTGATGATTACAGCTTACAGCACATGAAAGTCAAAAATCCAGTATCTCCATACAGTATAAGTTGAAAGGTATGTCTTGTTTTGTGAAACCACAATAATGGGAAATACTGCTGACTTGGCAATGGTCTAAAAGACGATCATTGACACCCTCCAAAAGAGGGTAAGTCTCAGGTCATTACTGAAAGAACGGCTGTTCATAGAGTGCTGTATCAAAGCATATTACATGCAAAGTTGACTGGAAGAAAGTGGGTAGGTAAAGGTGCACAAGCAGCAGGGATGACCGCAAGCTTGAGAATACGGTCACACAAAGCCGATTCAAACACTTGGGAGAGCTTCACAGAAGCTGGAGTGCCTCAAGAGTCACATGCTCAGACGTCTTCAGGAAAAGGGCTACCAAAAAGTAGATCCGACAATTCAGACGAGCCGAAGGCCGCTATTAAAGAAACCTGTGCTTCAGTAGTGCCTTATCAGAGCCACAGGCTGACCGCTTATAATTATATAAAATATAATTTAATTTTATAATTGTATTAATATAAATGTTACATTTATATTTTTTCAAAAAAAAACTCTATATACAGTTAACAATGACTAAATATGAATAATTGTATAAATTAACATTTACATTATACAATATTATATATATTAATATTTATGAATAATGATTATAAATAATTAATCATATAAATGTATTTACATTATATATATAATATTAAATCTATTAAATTACATAATATTATATGATTGACGGTGCTTTGATTTTTTTAAATGAACCTTTATAAAATATAATAAAAATTATTATAACATTATTAATGATAATTGTATGCATATAATTATTGATTAATAATTGCCTTAATAGGTTTATATAAATAAGTGATGTTTAAATATTCCTGATTACTATAATATATTAAGCATTTTATACACAATTAGCAATTGACTATTCACAATTAAGTAACAATTAATTGTATATATAAATATTAAAACCTTTATTCTTTAATGCTTATGAATAACTATTTATTTTATATAATAATGTCAATATTTTACTTTTATATGCAATAAAATTACACATTTTATATTTATGAAAACTGCATTAATATATTTGTATAAGCATTCCTGCTAAATTAGCCTAGCATCGTCCATACTGATTGAAAACTTCTGTCAGAGCCACTAAGAAACGAGCAGGGTGATGCTCTCTCTCCATGCATTCTCTCACAGTGTTTCTCATTAAACATTCATGTATGATGCTCTCTATTAGGTCCTGTGGGGTGTCTCTCCTGGAGTCTGTTGAATTCAGAGGACTGTAGGCATCTATTGTTGTGTTTTGAGTCTGAAAGCAGCTGCTCCTCATCAGTTATGTCCATGCTTCAGCATTGTTTCTTCCTACAGGAAACACGTTTAACCGCATGACACGAACGCGAGTGACTTCGCGGAATCCAGTGGATGAAAAAACTCAGATTTATGTCTCTTACTGTCTGCGGCATTCGTCTGCTTTTCATCACGCCTGTCTCTGTCTCTGCAGGAGGAGTCGGTGATAAAGACTGTGCATCTGAAGCAGGAGCACGTCTGCGTGATCGAGCAGCTGGAGCAGACGATCGAAGACCTGCGCTGTAAGATCGCGGAGCTGGAGAAACAGCAGCCTCTGCTGGAGCGGGAGGTGCAGACACAAGACCAGGAGTGTGGAGGAGAGGAGCGTCTCCTCCCAGACGTCTGCCATGTGGACCTGCAGACAGAAATCACTGCGCTGCTGCCCCTGGAGGCCAAGTCAGTGCAGACGTCTCCTATGGACGAGAGCTTTAGGTTTAAACTGCCTCCTGTGGAGGCGCAGGCACCGGGGAGGAGTGACTCCTCACTGCCATCAGGAACTGAGAATGCTTCTCAAGTGTTTGTGTGCATGTGCCAGCATCTGCCAGGCATTTCAGTGCCTCCACCACCACCACCACCTCCTCCTCTATCCGGGATGTGTTCACCTCCTACTCCACCTCCGCTTCCAGGAATGAGCACTCTTTCAGCACCACCTACTCTTCCAGGCAGTTCATTTCCTCCTCCTTTACCAGGAATGGATGCGCCTCCTCCTGCGCCTCCTTTACCAGGAATGGATGCGCCTCCTCCTGCGCCTCCTTTACCAGGAATGGGTGCGCCTCCTCCTCCACCTCCTTTACCAGGAATGGGTGCGCCTCCTCCTCCACCTCCTTTACCAGGAATGGATGCGCCTCCTCCTCCACCTCCTTTACCAGGAATTGTTGCGCCTCCACCTCCACCTCCTTTACCAGGAATGGATGCGCCTCCTCCTCCACCTCCTTTACCAGGAATGGGTGCGCCTCCTCCTCCACCTCCTTTACCAGGAATGGATGCGCCTCCTCCTCCACCTCCTTTACCAGGAATGGATGCGCCTCCTCCTCCACCTCCTTTACCAGGAATGGATGCGCCTCCTCCTCCACCTCCTTTACCAGGAATGGATGCGCCTCCTCCTCCACCTCCTTTACCAGGAATGGGTGCGCCTCCTCCTCCACCTCCTTTACCAGGAATGGATGCGCCTCCTCCTCCACCTCCTTTACCAGGAATGGATGCGCCTCCTCTTCCACCTCCTTTACCAGGAATTCCGCTTCCTCTCTCAACTGCAGGATCAGCACCTCCTCCTCCGGGTCCTCCACCCTTGGCTCCTGGTCCTCCTCTGGCCTTCGGTCTGGGTTCTCTGCCTCCTCCGCTCCCGCTGGGTCTGTACACATTAGGAGCACTGCAGGAGAAACCGCCTCACAAAAGCTTGGTGGAGCCGCCGAGACCCATGAAACCGCTGTACTGGACCCGGATACAGCTGCACACCAAAAAGTACCATTATTCTACATCATTTATTCAGTTTGTTCTGCTGCTGTTGTGATTCGTTCCACTCTTACTAATTACCAGAATACCAAAGTTAATAAGGCAATAATCATCATCGCTCACTAGAGCTCATAGTTAGTGATCTGAGTGATCAGATGCACCAGTTTCAGCTGCTGAACCGTAAACAGATGAAAACCTGAGTCACATCTACAGACCACAACACATTTTACATTCTAGACAGAAAGAAAATACCTAGAGCACCCTAGCAACCAAATGCAGTGACCTAGCAACACCACCCACTATAGCATGACTTAAACGGTCAATATTAATTACTGTAAATTGATTTCAGCATTTTTTTTATTAAAATGTTTTTTATTTATAACAAATAATAATAAATTAATGAATGCTTAATAAATTAACAATAATTTAATTTTATTTATTTTTATTTAATTCAGCAATGAGTTTAATGAATATAATTTTGTTAATGAGAGAGTTAGATATTTTTGTTCAGTTTTTTTTTGATTGTTTCTTTGTTTTTTTTGTTTCCTCTCTTTCTTTCTCATGTAAAAAGATTGCCATGTTTTTTTTTTCTCTCTCTGAGGAGTTGTTCATAAAGCAGGTGTTTTTCTGCTCTAAAGTCTGTATTTCCCTCCAGGGAATCTCATGCTCTCGTGTGGGAGAAGATCGAAGAGCCACCCGTGGATTTTGAGGAGTTTGTTGAACTCTTCTCCAAAACTGCAGTGAAAGAGAAGAAGAAGCCCCTTTCGGACACGATCAGCCGGTCAAAGACCAAGCAGGTGAGCAGAGATGTGCGCTGTTATGTCTGTGGCTCGGGATGAGTTTACGAGCGTGTGAATGCATCGAGACGTTTCCATGACTGAGTCCTGACGTTTGTGTACAAACCGAGGCTCCTCTCAGAGTAAATGGCCAAGCGCTTGGCACCGCCGTGCACCAGATTCCAGCTCCGAATGGAAATATGAGCGTAAAGAGCAGAACCGAGGCGCATAAATATGGCAAAGTGCTCCAAACGCTCGTGGGTTTATCAGATCTGTGTCAGACGTCTGTATGTGGGAGGTTCCTCAACTGTAGGAGCTCAGTGCCACTGGATGGATTCCTGTTGAGCAGATCAATATAAACAGATTTCAGCTTTTCTTTTTTTATTTGTCACCTATTTATTTCTATAGCACTTTATGCAATACAGAATTTTTTTTTTTTGGAAAAGGTATATGCAACTTGTAAGTGTTTGTAGTGTAATATGAGTTGTGTAGTTGATCAGATACTCTTACTGTTCGGGGGAATTTTAACATGTTTTAATCTTCTTCATATGAGACCCCCCCCCCCCCCATGAGTCTGAAGTCACATGACGCTCAGACCGCGAGTGAACAGACCTGAGGTTAACCACACTAATGCTCGTTCCGCTCCCTATTTGCATATTTACGACTCCTCCATTTACATAACACAGGGATTTTTCCTAAGCGGCTGAGCAGATGTGGCCATGGTGCGAGTTGTGGTGCATTCTGGGACGGATCGTGTTCTGAGGTGTTTGGCGTCTCGTCTGAAGGCTGATGGAGACATGTTTTATGCGTCTGAGGCCGTGTCTCATGTATTTAAGACATCTGGGCTCTTCTGATCTGATGTTTGAAATGGTAATCCTGCAGACCTGCTCTGGTCATGTCTGAGGCGTCTGGAGGTGATTTGTCTCACTGAAGGGAACAGAACATCATCATCATCATCAGCGGCTGCTTCTGTTTAGCCCTCGTCACACATTCAGCTCCGCTTTGATCTGGAAGAGATGCTGAAAACATTCGACTCAATGCATAGTTTTTAACAAGGTCATCAACAGCAGAAAACAAGCACCGAGCGTCTTTTACAGCTGGTTTGTTTGGTCTAATTAAAACAAAGATTTCTCCTGCAGCTTCCTGTTTCAGATCAGCTGGATCCAGATCTGTATTGTGCTCTGGTTCCTCTGAGACGCTGTGTCTGATGTGTTTGTGGGTTTCCATCACCTCGCAGCTCATTGTCCTCACGGTGGATAAAGATCAGCTGAATGAATTGGCTTTTGTTCTTCTGGCCAGAAACACTTTCCTTTTCAAATCAAGACGTAACGAGCAAATAGTTGTAATTACGCACACAGATGCTGTAATGATCTGATGACGGACTCGCACTCGTCTGACACGAACTAATGCTCATATTACAATCATATGAGTATCATGACATCACGTGATCTGAAAGCAATTCATCTTTTAATCATGAAGCCTCCAGGGTTTGAGGACGGTGACTTTAATTAACCTGATTTATATTTGTTTTGCAGAAAAGCAGTAAGAGACTTGAGGTCAGGTTGTATTTTATATGTATCCATTATATATCTATATCTGTGTGTGTGTGTGTGTGTGTGTCGTAGGTGGTGAAGCTGCTGAACACCAAGCGTTCTCAGGCCGTGGGGATCCTGATGTCCAGTTTACATCTCGACATGAAGGACATTCAGCACGGTCTGTATTCTGTTCCTGTTGTTGGAGTTATATTCCCTGGGAAATACTGGATTAATATGCTTTAACTCGACTGGAATTATATACAACTGGAATTTTTTTCAATGTACTGGTCATAGATGTTGTCAGTTTTAAGTAATTTATCATGATGTGGTGATTCGAGGTACACTGAGATCCACTCAAATGTTCCGGAGATCACAGACTCTATATAAAGGGATGTCAGAGATGAGGATAGAAATCATCCGGCGTTATGTTGAGCGTATTATCTCACGAGTCAGCGGTCGGAGTGACATAAGAGTGACAAACAAGTCAAATGGTATTTCTGTGTAGATGTTTGTGAAAAAGGCTAATTAAGAGGTTAATGAGGCACTTTTGTAGGTCTGCTAGACGCGGTGTATCTGCTCTGTAGCGTGAGTTAGATGTTGGTCATCACGGTGTCTGCGGTCAGCGGCGGGTGGAGCTGGATGTGTGCAGCTGGGGGTTTTGTTCTGGCGAGCTGCTTCCTGTTTTCTTTCCACACTGGCGTTTGGTTCTGGTGTTGAATGCAGGGCGTCCGGGCATTGACGTGTTCTTCTGTGTTCTTCTGTGTTCTTCTGTGTTCTGTGGGCGGCAGCGAGGGTTTCCTGATGCTCTGATACACTGCAGGTCAGATCCATCACTTATCAGATGAACAAACTCACACATTCACATCACATGCTTTTACTGATCTCTTCTGTCAGTGATGCTTTGAGGAATCATTCCTGCTGCACGCCACACACTTACAATATTTAAAACCACCTGTAAATCTGGCCTCATGTCATTAAAACTCTTTTATTGTAAGATTTTAGGACTTTTATAAACTTTTAAAAACCTATTGACTTATTTTTATGTTTTATTCTATTTTTATTTATTAATTTAATTTTTTTATTAATTAATCGGATTCACAGAAGATTCAGACGAATGTCTGTAATTTAAGAGATTTTCACAAATAATGTTTTTTAATAATGTTATCATGTTTTAGTTGTTTTAGTTGTATTTTTTTTTTGTTATTTATAACCTTATCAAAGTAACTGAGATTAATTTGAATGCACAATAAAACATGTTTTTTGAAAATTGTTAAAAACTGAGTTATCTGTTTTTTCAAATGAACTCTTCAGTTGTGAAATGATATGTCAGTGTGAACTTGTAATGATATTGAGGGTAATATGAGAGTTTTGTAGGGATGGGACAAGCTGGTGTCTCTCGTCTCACAAATATTTGTGGAGTGCCAGCTTATTTGATTCTGCCAGCAAGACTTCATTTCTATCTAATCGGTGTGTTTATGCGTTTGCATGCTCTCGTGTGTGTGTGTGTGTGTGTGTGTGTGTGTGTGAGAGAGAGAGAGAGGAGTTCAGGCCTCGACTGTCGTATGATGTCATGATGCTCAAATCAAACGCAGACGTGTGATGTCATCACTTCCTAACACACACTCAGAGCTGTTAAAATCACACAGACGTATGCGTCGTGTTTAAGAGCTGTGTTTGAAGGCTGTCATGCTTTTTCTCTTTTTTCTTCTCAGTTTGAAATTTTCAGTTACATTTTTTTCTCGACCTCTTGTCATAGACATTTTTCACCATTCATCAAGTCCTCATTAATAAAATAAAGTTTTGCCCCACATTTTACTTTTTTTGATGCATTTAAAAACAAACAAGGAAATATAAAAAAATTAAATAAAGAAACTTTTTTTTAATTATAATTTTTTATTTTATTTGAGAGGGCATGCTGAAATGGTCAACCCTGTTGCCATTTGTAAAATGTTTAAAGCTTTACATTTTCTGAAGACTCAGCCCTGTTACTTTTTGTTTTTGCATATATTTATTAATTTGTCTTTATTATGAATATTTATGAATATTAAATATATATTATAATCAATTATTTTAATCATTGAAATCTAAAGGGACTAATAAGTATGATAAATATTTAACTTCACCTTTTCAAATGTAAAAGGAATGTGTTTCATGGAGTAATGCAGTTGTTTGATGTTCTGAAAGGAGAGATTGATGTGATATGGGCAAATGTGCTGCTTTAGTGATATTTGTGTGTTCATTTTTGGATATGATGCTGATTCAGCTGCTGATTTCTGTCTAATGTGCGTCTCTATTGGTGTGTGTGTGTGTGTGTGTGTGTGTGTGTGCAGCGATCCTGAATCTGGATAACACTGTGGTTGATCTGGAGACGTTACAGGCGCTCTACGAGAACGTAAGCAGATCCTTCTCTCTGTTCTTCTGCTGCTTTGCTTTTTGAAGATTCTTGCTTTCTTTCCAAGATTCTCTCTTGCTCATATTTAGAACAAATCTCTTAAAAACTAAACTTGCTCGTTACATTTTTAGGGCCTCAGGCGTGAACGAATCCTCAGATCATGCCAAACATGTAATGCACAAACCTTCAAATATACTGAGGAAAATAAAAGCAATCCAGAGTCATGTAGTCCATATGGCCCATCACAGTCTGATTTTAGTTTAGAAACTTTGCAGAGTTTCTGCCCCAAATAAGGTCCAGTTTTTACACAGTTTTGTGGTATGTTATAGTAACCTCTCAGTAACAATCAAGAACATTTAGATTTTCCTTTAATACCAGAAAACACACAGCTGTATTGATCAGGTCAGAACTGTCGTCTAATCACAGTCTAAGAGAGAGAAAAGATGGAAATCTTCCCATGCACACTCCTGAAATATATTCATGTCGAAAAAACCAGTTCAGGAAGCACATCACTGCAGGAATGTGTGTGTGTGTGTGTGTGTGTGTGTGTGTATAAAATAGCCCTGTTTGAGCAGAACGTTCGGTCATGTGCTTTGATTAAAGCAGCAGAAAACATCTTTTGTTTGAGGATGCGAGATGCTTTTGCATAAAAATCATTTTTTGAAGCATCATGTGCCAAATCGTTAGAGGACTTTGAACCGTCCTAAAATTTGTTTCAGATTCATTCTTCTGAGATCTGAGAGTCTGTTAGTCGGCGGAGGCAGAAACATTAAGATGTTTTCGTCTGGCTCACGCCGTAATTATGGAATCCAGACCTGTTCAAATAACAAACAAAGAAAAACATACAGTCAGACTGCAGTAATGCACCTAATGATGGCTCTAATGTGTTTTTCTCTGCTTTTATGAGTGAGTTTCCAGTCTGGCCCGTGTGCAGATGTCAGTCCTGCCGCTCGTGTCGTATCTGTATATTGTCTTTTCATATCTGCCTTTGAGTTTGTGTTTGAAGGCCGAGCGCTGAAAGCTGCTTCATATTAACTATATTTACACTTAAGAAGGCAGTAAATGGGATGCAGAGCGTCTAATCACCGCGTTTGAAGTGCTGTGTGTGTATATGTGCTGTGATGGATCTCCTGATGAC
>NC_068407.1:119966-143935 GCF_023724105.1 Carassius gibelio | reverse complement strand
TACAACACATTTGTCACTGTGAAATTAGAAACTGTGAAGACGGTTTCTGCAGCACCCTAGACTTTGTCTGCATTTTTTAACATTTGATTTATTTATTTGTCTTGCTGTTCAGATGAGTTCATTCTTCAAGGAACTGCCAATCTTGGCCCGAGGGTTTTTTTTGAGGCAGCACTATGTATCGGGGGCTGTTTTGAGTGGGAGAGAGGAGCGGTTGAGGGAATTCTACAGAGAAACACACCAAAAAAAACACTGCTCTTTGAGCCACAACATTTCCTATATTTTCCAAGCTTGCAAAAACAATCGAACCACATGTTTAAACTGCCAGATGATACATCTAATGGGATGAATTAAAATATACATAAATATTCATTTTTAAGTAAAAAAAAAGGCTGGTAACTCAACAAAAAAGTTCAGCAGTCATGCCTTCCTTCCCTGTATTGATGTATTTCCTATTAAAACAGGGAGTCTGTGATCCATCCAAAGGTTTTTTTCCTTTGCAAAGCCAATATCTTAGCTGACGTCACAGTTAGAAAATAGTGAAAATACCGTATTTTCCGGACTATAAGTCGCACTTTTTTTTTCATAGTTTGGCTGGTCCTGCGACTTATAGTCAGGTGCGACTTATTTATCAAAATTAATTTAACATGAACCGAGAGAAATGAACCAAGAGAAAACATTACCGTCTACAGCCGCGCTATATATAGACGGTAATGTTTTCTCTTAGTTCTTGGCTCTAAATAAATGCGACTTATAGTCCGGTGTGACTTGTATATGTTTTTTTCCTCGTCATGACGTATTTTTGGACTGATGCGACTTATACAAAAAAAAATTATGGAAAAATACGGTAGTTGACATTATAGCCCTGAACATGATTTGATACTTGATATCGCTAATCATATAAAGAAGAGACTTATAGGACAATGTGTTTTTAGCCAATTTTCCCATATAAAAAAAATACAAATAAACCCTTCACTGTCAACACAAGCATTAAAATGTCCCCAAATGAATAAACTAAATAAAACCACAAAACTGCTAGTCTGATTGGATGAAGTTTTATATGTTGCATTCTTACTTCTTTTTGAAACAATATCAATATTAGATAACTTCCAGCTAGGTTGTTCACATTTAATAAACTCAAAAAGGTTCACGAGTTCAGGCCTAATGAATAATGAAGCAAACAACGCATACCACAACTGCTTGCGAGTCATTATCTGATTCTTCGATGGGCTTTAGAGACTGTTCTTTTACCCAGAGTGCCATACTGCTAGCTGCGTTAGGAGCACCTGCGTGATAAGAGAGTGAACTCGGGGTCTCTCTCTTTGTTGTGAGTGTGTGACTCACAAGCCTCTACATTATCTCTCGGAGATAAAGCATCTTTTAATGGGTAGAATGTGCAGCACTTATAATTTTCCAAACCCAGGTGATGTGAATAATATAAAGCAGAAGCTGGAATGAATAAATGTAATATAATGGGAGGACACTGAGACTCACTGTCCTGAGAGAGCAAGAACAGTCAATATGCTTTACATCAATGCACTGTCTGCTGCTTTCATTATTGAAATTAATCACTAAATGTCTAATTGAAAGAGGCTAATGGTAGCATTACCTGAGATCGATGGATGATCAATAGTGGGGAATTATGGGTGTAATCATGTTGGAGCGGTGCTCAGGGGTAATCTGGGTCAATAGATGTTCATGTGACATATGAATTGGAATTTGGGCTTTGGACTGATGAATGTTACATGGCTCACAATGACAATGAATCTCATCTTGATCAATGATCCTGCAATGTGCTGCCGCAGCCATAAAGCAACTGCCAAGAACACATAAGAGCTCTTTGATGACAGGTTTATTTTTAGCCAACAGCTAAGTAATTTCCTTAGCAATACACAAATGTTTTACTTCAAGAATCTTGCTTTTCCCCTCTCACAATGACAGTTTAGTGAAAATGGGTACCAAAAAAGGACAAAAATGTCCATATGAATCGGCTGCTATTTCAAGTTCTCTGAAAACCAAACAGTAACTTTGTGTGATGAAAATACTACGCACAAGTTAAAGTGTATGTTGCCTGCAGTCGCCAGTTGAGACATCAACAATAACAAACATTGTTTTTTATGCGTCTCGTACACTGAAAAAAGTAATAAGTAAATTTACTTAATTTTTATTTGGCAAGTTTTTGCACAAGCATTTTTCAAGTAAATTTAACACATTTGGAAATTAAATCTACTTAACTAAGTTAAGTAAAAAAAATAAAATAATAATAAGTACATTTTATTGAGTAAAATTTAATTAAATAATATTAAATTAATGCATTTAGCAGACACTTTTATCCAAAGCAACTTACAGTGCATTCAGGCTAACAATTTTCACCTATCATGTGTTCCCGGGGAATCGAACCCCCAACCTTGCACTTGCTAATGCAATGTTCTACCACTGAGCTACAGGAACACTTCAAGACCTTGTGAAAAATAAGTGAAAATTTCACTTACTTACTTTTTTATTTTGGAAAAGTTTTTACACTAACAAAAAACACGAAACAGATATTCTAGAAATTTCTAAATGTAAAATATATTTTTTTATTCAAAACAGTTTTATCAAATGAGGGTAAATAAGTCTCTCACTTCTGTCCCTTTAAACCCTTTAAACATGATACATATTCTGCAATTAAGAAAACAGACAAAAGAAATAGCACTGTAAAACCCGATAAGTAAACTTTACTCAAACCGTTTGAGTAAATAGATTGCCTTGATTTAAACCCTGTAAGTTTTAAAACTTTGCATTTAAGTAATTAAGTGATTAACTAAGTGCTGATTGAGAATTAGTGATGAACAGCTGCTGTTAACAAACAGAATCACTGAAGAAAAGAGAAACACAAGAACTACTACAACTGACTAGTCAGTGGTAGTCAGAGGTAGAACATTGCATTAGCAAGTACAAGGTTGGGGGTTCGATTCCCCGGGAACACATGATAGGTGAAAATTGTTAGCCTGAATAATGTAAGTTGCTTTGGATAAAAGTGTCTGCTAAATGCATTAATTTAATATTATTTAATACAATTTTACTCAATAAAATGTAGTTATTATTATTTTATTTTTTTTTACTTAACTTAGTTAAGTAGATTTACTTAATTTCCAAATGTGTTAAATTTACTTGAAAAATGCTTGTGCAAAAACTTGCCAAATAAAAATTAAGTAAATTTACTTATTACTTTTTTCAGTGTAACCAGAATCAGCTGCACAAAAGATGCCATGTCACAGTGAAGATGACTTTAGTTTTAGTCACATGTCAATATAATAATAGAAAAACCAAATGAATTTCAGTACCATTGTAAAAAACAAAAAACAAAAAACAAAAGCATACTTAATTGCATTGAATGTGCACTTGCACTGAAGTTCAAACTTGGAAGTATAGTTTTATTTTAGTTATCATTTGTCATTCAAAATATATAAACTAATATTTAAATACATTACATCAGTTCCAAATGAAAATTATATTAAGTATCTATTATTACTTTACCATAAAGCAGTACTGTTGCATTTTAACTATATTTCAAAGAATAATAAAATAGTAATTATAAAATTACATGTAAAGATGTACTTCAGTGGGTCAAAAATACACTCCAAAATGTACTATAAATATAAACTACAAAACATTTTCATTTTAATTCAGTGTATGAAAACATTAACATTCAGTGAGTAGTTTTTTTTTAAGTATATAATTTCTCATAATAAGTGCTCTTTTTTTTCAAGTATGATAACGTGTACTTTTTGTAAGGGTACGCAAATACAGTAACAGTTGAATGGGTTATTTTCAAACATACATTTCTTCAAAAAATATAAAGCTCACGAAAATTACAACTAGATAACAGCACAGCAGTTATGTATGCTTTCTGTGAATTATTTTGTGCGTCACTATACTGTAATTCATGCAAGTGCACTATTGTGATGCTGTCCATCATAAGTGCATATCGATATTCTAGTAAGAAATAAAACCCAAGACTGAAATGATCGACAAAACAAAGCTTGAACAGAGCCGAATTAATTGTAGAAAATGAATACTTCAGAACAAATCTCAAATCATAATGTTTGAGAAATATCAATAGAGCACTGTCTTGCAAGCACTGTAATAAAAGAGGAATATCAATATGAAACTCGCCTCACAAGCAGTGTAATAACACTCTAAATTGGCCTATTTTAGCAAAAACCTTCTTGCCATACCTTCCACTGCCTGCAGAATAGACTTTGAGCTCTAGTTACATTCTTTGTGAAATAAAACATCAATGCAGTCCTTTTGGGTGGGAGTGCACATGGGGTTATGAGTGTTTGAACTGATAAAACAGTCTTGTGAATTAGTCAAGATCAAGAATGAATCCGCCCACAGCCCCCATCCGTAAACCAATCCCCTGTCATATGTATCGACCATAACGGCACTAAACAAGTTAAGACACGTTCAGCCACAGCCGACAATTGTGAAAAAAACTCATTAAACTGCACATTGGAGCAGGTTGTTGAGTTCAGGACCCTGAGAATTACTTGCATACATCACACTTTTGTTACCTAAAGAAAAAAAAAAGTCAGAAGTGGGTCACGGGATGTCATCCAAGCTGCCCTCTGGGAAATCTTCTCCCCTTTCTTTGAGATGATGCTGCTTGGCAATGTTTCTTCCACCCTCACACTCGTGGACGACATATGGCGCAAAGGGGGACGGACCACATATCATGTAGGTACATTGGGTTATGGGCCTCCATTCTTTTCCAGAGAAGGTGAAAGATTAACTATCTGCTTCTCTTCTAGCACTCTGTGTCGCACTCCTGGGAGATAGCGACCTGCTGTTTTAGATGGATAAGCTATAGTTTATTCAATCTCAAATGCCAAGGGTAGACTGAACCTTTGAAATGCCTGACTGAACTCGCTCCCCGGCATGACAACAGGGTGTCTGGCTCTGTGGGAGAGCTGGGTTTTTAAAAGAGGTTGGGAATGTCAAGGAACAGCCTTCTTTGCATCGTGCCTCCTTTTCCACTTTGTTGAATGAAGAGCTACAGTAACACATCATACAGTAGCTGGCCTTATGCGATGGCAGACGGCAATCAATAGAATGTATGTGATCAGCCTGCAATATCAAACTGTACATATGTCTCAGAGCACACCGTACTGAACATCTGAGTGGCGGTGATACTTTGGAGGCAGATTGGAATGCTGGCAAAAAGCCATATTAAATGTATAGGCAGCTTTGGCTCCCAGTCGTGGAGGTTTCATGAGCACAAGACAGCTGTTTCTGTCAGCCCCCAATCTAGCCCAGATGCACACAACCATAGTGCCTTCCACATGGCCTTCTCCAGAGACTCCGATCTGTCACAAACTGCATATACTGCGCCTCTGTGTCTGACACTGCTTAAACCCCTATAATAGAGACCAAATGCTCCTGAGATCTTTTGTTGGAGGAGGGATGTTTGTCTGCAATATGGTCAAAAAAGGATGTAGGTTGATTGTCCAGAAAATCAACACTATCTCTCTGAAGAATAATTTAATATTAAAAAAAAAATTTAACATTTTTTTTACTTAATTAACAGTTGTTATCTATCAGTCAATATTTGGTGGGTCTTTAAATAATAGTTTCTAACAATGGCTTTCACAGATTATTTATTTTTGAATCAATCTATTTGTTTTAATTTATTAATTTATTTGACTATTACACAGTGCATATAATTATCTTAATGAATCTATTTAAAGAGGTACAATAAATAAATATATACAAGTATGAAGTACGAGTATAAATAGATATGATGTGTAACGTGTGTAAGTTATTCAGGTGACATGTCAGAACGCATCATCAGTATAATCATTCAACTTTTTCATGTTCCAAATGAACTCTTGCATTTTCAGCGCTAATACGAGATCAAGATGACAAAAGTAATTTTGGTGAATAGATGAGCATTTATGTTAGCAGTCTGCCACCCCCTACAGTGCACTAAGACCTAACCACTGGAACTGAAGAATTAACAGTTATTCTGTTCAGCAGTAGAAAATGAGACCAGAGGACATTATCAGAGACTTCACAGCTTGGAACTGTCGTAAAAACTGAAACAAGAGTCACTGCCAATAATTAGCCAGACTCCACACCCTGCATGCATGTGATTTTAAAGCTCGATAACTTACTCCCACATTGTGCTCTGAGCTGTGGATATTTTTAGTCATGATCACGGTTTCATTGGATCAAGTCTGAAACACTTGGTAAACATTACTATAAAATAATTTCTTACCTTGCCACAACAAAAATAAAATTAAAACAGTAACTGATTTTTTTTCTTGTCTAAATGTGCTTTATAGAATATGAGCATCTTAATGAGGAGACAGAAAATTATTCAATTCTTGGTTATTTTCCTACAGAAGATTATCAAAGGAGAAGAAAAGCAGTTTCTGTGCGGTCAGAAACATGGGTGCATTAATGATTAAGCATTACCAGTGCATTTTGATATTGCATAAGCATTGGGGATATTTCCACAAAACAAAGT
The DNA here is from genome assembly GCF_023724105.1 of Carassius gibelio. Taxonomy (NCBI): domain Eukaryota; kingdom Metazoa; phylum Chordata; class Actinopteri; order Cypriniformes; family Cyprinidae; genus Carassius; species Carassius gibelio. The sequence goes on along the minus strand of NC_068407.1, from coordinate 137,424 downwards.
ACAGTATGCTAATTCTGTGTTTTCATTTTAAGGTGCCAATGTAAATCTTTCATTCCTGTTTTTATGGGGAAATGTTTGAAGGCAAGAAACATTCTGTTTTCAGTTTTATAATTCATTTTCCAATTTCCGGATGTGAGCTAAGTATCTGGCCCTGTGAGTTAGGTTGGAAGGCACACGTTTTAAAATTAACAATATTTAACACACGTGCACAACACACACACACGCAGAGAGAACGGTTGTGATGTTGATAACAACGTGAAGTGAAAAAACATTTATGTTACCTGTACCCAAAGTATTTTTTTCTTCACCTTGAATTGCTGCGTGCTTCTACATAATTCTCCTCTCATGAAGTAAGGCATAACATTAGAGGCAAAAATTAAAATTTTATGAACATAAAGTCTCTCAAAGGAGGAAAATACTCCGCAATCTGCCATACTGGGGTACCATAACATCCCTGTGTTGCCGTAATTTCTGTGCACTACCTGGGCTACAGTTTACGAGGGGTGTTCGACCCTCATCAGTATGCTTGGCCCCGTGTGTCCTTGTGATTGATTTTCGATGAAGTAGAGATTTCCAGCTGGACAGGAGGAGTGATCATCATTGTGTTGATTGCAAAAACACATTACATTACAGCACATCTTCTATTATTGTCGGGTTCACCCTGGAGTTTTACCACATGGAAATGTGGAGGAATGAAACAGGAAATGAAAACATCATCAATAAAAAAAAATATAAAAAAAAACTTAATTCAGAATTGCAGCCCTGGAGGTCTATCGTTTCAGAAAACAAGGTTGTCTTACCAAGCGGTCTGGTGTGAGCAGAATGAGAAAGGAAAAGACAGAGTGGAGAGGAACTGGAAGATGTTTTGGCATGAGAGTAATCTGTGTGCATCAGAAAATAAATAATGTAAACTGATTTTACATAAAGGGCTCTGATATGGCTATTTGCACTGAAAAAATAAGAATAAAAATGCTAAATTCTTGGCACTAACTCGTGTTATTCCAAACATTTTCAGGCGAACATAAAATTATACATTTTGAAGAATCTTCATGCGTCTATTTATTATACTAGTCAGTGATAAGCGGTTTGATCCAAAATGAGCGGGTGCCTGTGGTCAACCGCGGTTACGAGTCATCCAAAAATATTTTTAATGATATTTGGGTCGCGGTCGGTCAGGTTGTTTGAAATAAAGATGCCAATTAAACCTTTGTAATTTATATAGTACTAGACACAATTTTGAAATACATAGCTCTACACTTTATTGGCTGAATAACTGGCGCAATTATAGAGTGACCACCTGTCCCACTTTACTTTGTACTGTACAGACATTTTACCCTTTGTCCCGCCTCACGCAAATTGAGCATCTGTCCCACTTTTCCATTCGATCCTGCCTAATAAATGCACAGATACATCCATAGGTGTAGTGTTAACTTATGTCCAATAGTTCAGAGGAGAGAAATAAAAGCGTTAGTCGATAGGCTGAGTCGTACAGCAATCAAACTGTTGACTGGTGCATGGACGCCTCCTCAACATTTGTCAACAATCTCAAATTGGAAAGCGCGCTCGCTGTTCGGTCAAGGTTAAGCAGCCGTGGCCACGAAAAAGAGAAGATGCACTTTTAAAAGTGGATGGACAACATACTCTTGGTTAAGACCTGTAGATGGCGAAGCAGAGAGAGCAGTTTTTCTGTGGGACATGGTGGAGAATAAGACATGAAGCGGCATTGGGGCATGTGAATACCATAGAAAAAAAACACATCATCAAGAAACATGCAAATCAGTGCAATCGTTTTTCAATAAACCAAATGACCCACAGGCTGACAAAGTTTCGGCAGCAGAAGTGACGTGCATTTATCATGCCATACATCACGCACATATCGCTCTACCGACTGCAGTAACAAGTTAGCCCCAGTCATTTTTGCAGATTCTGAAATAGCTAAGAAAAAAGCTGTAGAAACCTTGGTTGATATTTTGGGTCAGGTACTGTCTTAATCTTTTCGGTGGGCAATATTTTACAAGAAAACTTGAAATGTCTACTTTTAAATGAAAATATTCAAATCAAAATAAATAGTCTACTCTCTGATTATGTAATCTGATTATGTATTCCATATGAAATGTGTATTTCTCTCTGGCGTTCATGGCGAGTCCACATCGTCAACTTCATCTTAGCAGCGACATAGAAAACACCTGTTTATTACTAAACAATTAAATGTCTCCTTGCTAATTTAAACACATTCATAATCATTACTTTAACCGGTTCTTTGTGGCAAGCTTTATGTATGAGGTCATAACGCTTATTATGCTGTAGGCTATAGTCTATTTAAGTAATTAAATTAATATAAAGGGGCGACGCATTTACTAATAATAATTAATAATAATACTTTTAATTCATTTATGAACTGGTTGGTCCATTTCACAAATAAGAATAAACAATTATAAGAGGAGTTCAACTCAATAACTCAAACAAACCAGTTGTAGCATTTCTTGAATTAACATTTTATTAGTGAATAATGACTTAAATTTCAGCATTTTCCTTCAATAAAGTTGTCATGTGGCTACAGGAGAATTAGAAAATAACAAATATATTCTTAATAGCCATTTTCACTATGAAATTCACATTACTTTACACTTTATTTTAAGGTCCGATTCTCCCTATAAACAAACCATTATCTATGAGTTTTGCTTCAATAAACTCGTCCCAACCACACAAAGCTGCAACACATTACCCAAGAAAAAAAGAAAAGAAAAAGAAAATACAACCTGTATGCAAGGTATCATAATCAGTAATGGAATTTGCTTCTGTACAAATAAAGAGTAGATAAGCCAGAATGTCATGTCATCACAAACAGGTTGCAGTGTGACACTGACCATCACATGTACTGTAAATCCACAGAAAAGCCATATTGAATCCCTGTGGTAATAAAACACACACAGAGATTTGCCACAGCTCTGAACTCCCAGCCAGGAGATCCCACATGTTTGGGTTTTGACATTTCGTCAGCACAGGTCAAACTAGTCAGTGTGGATGACATTGACAGGCCGTGAAATTTAAATGTAAAGAGAGGTATTGGAACTCGGAGGGGTGGCCTCCGAACAAATTAGCATATTCATGAGATGGGACTAAGCAGTCCACGATGGCACACCACAATCCTGTGCAGTCTTATGTCTCAGAGACATGTGCATTGGCATAGAGCAACCCTGCTTAAAGCCGTAGACGTCTAATTAGCTATCTGGCGATTTCAAAGCCTCTTTTCCTCTACTTATCCAGCCATATTTTATTCTGTTATATTAAAAAGCCTTCAATAAACCCTGAAAAATGGATATTTGAGGATATGTCATTAAGGGCCAAGCAGATTGTCAATTAACAGAAAAAAAAATCTTATTTCATCTCTAGTTTCAGGACGGATAATTATTATGCTCTTCTCTTCTCTTTACTATGAAAGGAATGACTAGTGTTCATATAATTCCACATTTCTTTGTTACTATAACAACAAACTGATGAGAATGTAACAAATTTGCTAAATTAAATGTTCTGAAATAACAGACATAATTTCCTGATAGCAGTTTACAGATAGGTTGATTGTATATTATGTGTTCGATTTGCATTAACTCAGTGAAGGGAGCAGGAGAGTGCAATGGTTGTTTTTGGCCTTGTCCCCACTAATATGTTTTCATTTGAAAATGCATCTTATTCTCTCCGTTTTGGCCTCCCATCCACACTGAGAGGGCGTTTTTAATCAAGGAAAACTGAGCTTTTTGAAAACGCTCTCCAAAGTAGATAAATTTGTTGTAGTGTGGACTGTGAAAATTGAGGCTTTTGAAAATGATGACGCAAGTTTAGTAATGTGACGCATATTATACCAATAGATATCCGTGTTTATACTGGTATTGTGTACGTTTTGTGCTATGCACTTTCACACTATTGCTATAGATGTGTTACTTTGTACACTCTTCATATCACAGTGCTGCAAAAATGAAATGAAATTGACTTGTGATTAGGGGTAATACCAGTATTGATGATAACCGTGATATTCAAAGCAACGATTATTGATATCGTGTTAATTTAGAGTGTGACATTATACCGGTATTAGCGATAACCGCGATATTTAAAATGAACAGTTCTCTTATGATAACACCACATTTAAATACTCCAGCGCCAGTACCTGGTTGAGCTCCCAGGTGGCAGTATTGTGCATTAACGCTGACACCTGGCACACACAAAGAAGACGCAACACTCACAGCTACTCTGAGGAGAGCCGGGTTCATCAGAGTAAGTTGCCATTAATTTACTAGTCATAGAATAAGAAACGTTATATTAACCTGATAACAGCAGTTTTCTTTGTTCATATAAGTAAAGGGTGATTATTTTAATAAGTAACGCTTTTTCTTTACTCATCTTGTTTTTGTATTTGCAATCAATACGGCCTGTGCGTAGTAATACTATTTATTTTTTTCAAATCTATTAATAGTTACACAATTAAAACTGATCTTGAAAAACTGAGCGACCACATTGCTACATTAAACTGTAAAAAGTTAAGTTGCTCGCAGTGCCATGCACTTAATGCCTCATCTGCGGCCAATCTTTAATAAGGTTAATTAGTTCATTACATTAGTTAACATATATATAAATAACAAATAATAATGAACAATATTTCCACAGCATTTATTAATCTTAGTTAATGTTAATTTCAGCATTTACGTATGCATTATTAAAATCATTAAAAGTAGTGTTTGTAAACATTAATGAACTGTGAACTAACATGAACAATGAACGACTATTTTTATTAACATTAACAAAGATTAATAAATTGTGTAATGTATTGTTTATTCATGTTGGTTAATACATTAATGTTAACCATTAATATTTACTCAAAATACGAGTGACACACTCACTCATATCGTGAGTGTGTGCGACCTGGATGCGTCAGTGAATGGAGAGTTATTTTCATAAATAAAATAATCCTTTCAGAAAAACTGCATAAAACCGTCTCATGTATGTTCCCTGTGTATCATCTGCAGTGAGCTTTTTGAGCGTTTTCTGGTGTTTCAGTCTGGATGAGCTTGAAAGCGCTAGTGTGGACAGAGAGCGTTTTAAAATTAAAACACTGTTTTCAAATGAATCCGGATTAATGTAGATTTAGTCTCTGATTCCTTGTTCAGTCTCGGTAATGATGCTGCCAGGCATGCTGCATTGTTGACTGAACTGAAGGGCACTCTGGAGAGGGATGAGGAATCAGAGCCAGCAGAAGCTATAGCAAAAATCACACAAGAAACTTAATGACACACCATGACACTGGCAATGGTGTGTGCAATGTCAAAAGAGAGCGGAGACAGTTAATTCAGATCTGTGTGACTACATTTGGAGGTGTTGGCAGGCACATACAGAGCTGAAATACACCAGCAGGCCTTCTGAGGACAGGATGAACTCATTAAAAGAGAATCTTCAAATCAAGTAGGGCTCAGGGCTCAACAATAAAGACCTTTTTTTCTGCTGGCCTTGTTAGAATAATAGTGGCAGATTTTTACTGTGGGTGCCAACATTTTTGCTGGCTCAACAACATTTTTTTTTTTTTTTTTTTTGCTACACTTGATGTGAAAATATCATGCTTATATTATTAATTTACTGTGAAGTCTAATGCAGTTCACAAAATAAATAACTAAAATAACAAATGTAAAACTATGTTTTAAAAACAAATAGCAATAGTAGTTTCTACATACATTTAATCACTAGATTCACAGATGGATCCTTTGCAGTGAATGGGTGCCGTAGTCTGGAAGGGTTAGAGTAAGTTGACTTACTGGCAAAGTTACTTAATAGTCAGCATTATGTCTGTTGGTACACCATCACAATAAAGAGTTTGCCGATATTAAGCAGGGTCTACTAACACTCTAATGAGAGTTAGCTGAAATGTAGGTGCAAGAGGAACCATTGGTGAGCAATTGTGTAATGCTGCATTTCTCCAAATCTGTTCTCATTAATAAACAAACTCATCTACATCTAGAATGTGCTGAGGGTGAGTATGTTTTCGACAAATTTTCATTTTTGGATGAACTATTCCTTTAAGGAAGAAAACATTATAAAACACTAAGCACACAGAGTTCACTTGATACTGAACTGTAGTTTGTGACATGCATTTGGCATTCGCTCAAGTCTTTGCAAGGTAAAAAAAAAAAATGTTAGTGACCTACTTCTCATATCGCTTTAAGTATGTAACTGATGCAGCTTATGTGTTGCAAAATTTAGACGCAGTCAATTTTAACACTCCAAAAACTTGAGGAAGTAAAAAGTATTTACATATTTACTTCTCCGCCATGAAAAAATAAATAAAAAAATGCAGTGCCAAGCTTTCCAAAGAAAACCGCTTGTGGGAGAGGTCGAAAAAAGTTAAAATGCAATATAAACACAAACCAATATATGCAGTACGCCAGATCCTATTCTCTCACAATATCTTTTCACCCAGAGTTATATTTTTCCTTTCTTTCTTCATTATGTTGTATCTATATTTAAAAGCATCATCTCGCAACTAAGCTGTTTATGAAACATTCTGACACAGCTATTATACAGGTCTCTTTGCCTCTCCCTCCACATTAGGGTCATTCCCAAAGCGCCGTAACATGAACAACAAACACAGCAACTCCTAATAACACACAAACAACTCAAAGCGAGAAATCATCATCATCAAAAAAAAAAAAAAAATTAACAATGTCACCTGGGAATAAAGCCACTGTTCTACTTGATGGCTGTGAAATGAAATTCTCTCCATTTTGAAAGGGCCCACAAAGGAGATCACTAAGTAAGCCATTGACAAAATAATTGTCTGTGAAATGTTGGGATTTCCAACACCTGTTTGGATTCATTTGACATCTTTGTTTGCCTTAAAGTTCAAAAATGGAGGAAACCGAATCAGCAGTGATCATGCCAAACGCAGACGGCTGTGAAGTAGCCGAGACGTCGGCTTTCATCACATCTTTTGCTATTTTGCTGAACTTTTGCTGACATTTGCAGGTGGATTTGACATTAATCTGTCATTTTGATGTCTATGCAAATGGTAAAGTATGCGCGTTCCTTGAAACATATTTATTATGAGCTCCATTCAGGATGTGAACAAAGATGGGTAACCCCCAGGGGGAGTGAGTAAGCATGTGGCTGCGGGCTGAATGCTTTAAAAACAACATACTGGGGCAAAGGTCACCTTCTGTTCGACATGTATCCTCTGGATCTTTCTAAGCTGCGACATCATTTGGAAACAAAACAAAACTGCTGTAACATCTGAGAAACTCCCTCCTAGGATCTGATAAATGATCATGTTAAAATTATGTTTAAGTACCGAGCAGAGGAAAGGGATTGTGGGAGATTTTTACCCTTCACCCCCCCCCCCCCCCCCCCCGCCTTAGATTTTAATTCTGCTTGTTATTCCCTGGTGGGATCTTCTTTTGCTGTGGTTGCACATAGAGAGAGAGAGAGAGAGAGAGAAAAAGAGTTCTTACTGTTGCCAGAACAGAGAAAAGGAGAAAAATAGCCTGAAGTAGATCTTGTGAAGGTTCTCAAGGGCAGCATTTGCTGTAGTGTATGAAGGCATAAGATAAGGACATTGAGGGACTAATGAAGGCCCGAGTAACTTTGAAATGAGTTTTTAAAAGGAAAAAGCCGCGCTGATCCATGTGTAGCAAGTAAATATGGTCACATGAAAGAACGAATACATTTTTAGACCAAACGTTGTGTGAAGAATTTAGGACAAATCCCACCCAAGAGGCAAAAAATAGGACAATACTAAGAGGAATTGAGATGGTGACCGAAAACCATCAACTTAATTAATACTTAAGGCCACTATTGAAAATAATGATCTAAAACATGGTTATGTACCAAATGTGCACAGAAAACGGCACTCTTGATTGACCTCATGTGAAAACTTTTTGTGTTAATCTGATCTGTTCAAGGGCTTTACATTTCACACTCTAAAATAATAGTGTTCATTACACTGTCACAGATGTGTCGCTCTTGTACTTACAAGTCAGCCAAACAGACCCTCCCTGGATTTACACACCGTGAAATGTGATGACACTATTTGCTGTCATCATATCTGTGAAAATGAGTAGCAGATAGGGTCTTGCAGATTGATTTTGCTTGTCCATTCTTCCTCACCGTCCCCCTGCAGCTGCATACGAATAACAGATGGGATAAATTAGCCGGGAAATTGACAGCCAGTCAGATTTCCGATAACATGAACTAGCCCTGTATTACGGTGCGCTTGTCAGTTTACCTGGGGGGGTAAAATGTATCGCTCCACAGAAAACAAATGCTGACACATTAGCCTATTGCCAGCCAATGGCCTGCTTCATTAGCCATATTTAGCTAATTAAAGTGATTACATCTGAAAGGTATGTGCATATAGCCGGCAACAAATCTTTACCTGAGCAATGAGAAGAATATCCTTGAATTTGGCAAATGCTTGCTTCTGTAACTCACCTCTAAAAGGAGTGTAGCATCTGCCAAGTGTCACATAATGCGTTGTACATGATGATTTTACTCACTTGTGGATGTGTTGCCAGACAAGGGCTGTTCCATCAGACACCGAGACATTTGAAGCTTGTAAAAGCATCAGAGAGGAATTTACGGTAGCCATCAGCAGAGGCTGGATTTAGGACCAGTACTAGGGATGTGCAAAGCTATATAGTTTTTAAAATCCATTAGGCTCTAAGCCCTGTATAATTAGGTTAGGTTTTCAGACAAGTTTCTTATAGGGCCTTTAAAAAAGACACATTGTTGCATTAAAAACTGTGAAATGGAGCGTAAAAGAAAAGAACGGGACGCACTGGTCTTGAGACATGCTTTGAAAAAGCAAAACCATTATTTCACTTGACAATACAACGGTCGTGAGTCGTGACACAACAGCCTAAGACATCTGTCTGCATGTTTACGGCTGTAAAAGTGGTATTTATTTTTTTATTATTTGGCCTTATTTTATGGATACACGAAATAGAAGACATGAAAACAAGGTGAGAAAGTGAGAGCAATAGAATGGGAACAAGATCTGGGACAGACTCACACTGATGCTATAACTTCTCAGTAAGGATTTTGACAGACCGCACAGATAAATCACAGCACACAATTAATTATATATACATGCATACAATTAAATAAATAACTACACAATTTTGTACAGAGTAATATTAATTAACAAAACATATAGGGTTTGGTCTATATATGAATAGAAAATGCTCTCATGACAACAGAATGAGAATAGCGAGGTTGGCTAGTAGACAATGTAAAAGTTTTAACTTTACGAAAGGGTTAGTGAGGCTCCTAATCCAGTTTAATGTTACTCCATGGCCTGCTGAGAAGGTTGGAAAGCTATCCACGTTCCTCCAGCATAAACCCTGGTCATGAGCTGACCCCAGCAAGTACCATTCCTGAATCACAACACACCTTGTGTTTAGCCTGTCCAGGGCATCTCGTCACCCCTAGAGGGCCAGAGGCAAAATCCCAAACAAGACTTGCTGCTTACTTGCTTAGTTTCCTTCAGAAGAAAGACAACCTACAGCTTGTTTTCCCCATCTGGATGACAGTGACTACTGTAAAAAGACAAGGGCCCTTTGTCAAGGACAAGTTCAAGAACATTCCAGAGCATGCTGCGTGACTCTAAAAGGAAAAGTAGACTTTTTTCTTTTGTGATGTATCACATAATCTAATGCTACACTGAGTAAGTGGTCAGGGTGGAGACTTATGGGGCAATTGAGCATGGTGGTCTAATAGCACTGGGAGGTTTCTTCAATCACTCTTAGCCTAGAGAGCTGAGAGGCAAAGGACTTCTGCCAAGGAACTGTGAGAAGAACAGACAAACTACCCCTGAGAGGTGAGAGCCAGGTACACGGAGGAACAGTTCGTCTGAGCGTGTCAGTTAGTACAGCACACCGACTATATTGGCTTTCCAGCAAAATCTGATGACCGCTGTCTATGGTGCTGAAAATCACTGCCCTACATTTGAGCTAAGAGGGTGGTGCTCTCCAAGGTGCTGAACTGGGCAGACGACTGCATTAGCTTGATCATTAATCTATCTTTAATTACCTGCACCACAGAACTGCAGATTTTTTAATTAATCTAAAAGAGTTTCATTTGAATAAAATGCTACTTTGCTATGCAATTGCCCTTTATTTTTTGCAACAGACAAGGTTTGGTGTTGTTAGCATCACTCAAGTGCAACACACTGCCATATAAGCAGTTCTTAAATGCTATTAAACTGGGGCTGACTGGCAAATTACAGAGTGGATGTGGAGGCGGCAAAAAGGATGAAACAAACCAATTCTTGCAGCCCCTAGGAAGCAGCTGCTTTGCCTCATTTAAAGCGCTCTCTTTCACAAGACCCCTTGTTTTGTCTGAGGTCTCGTCAAGGCACTATCAGCATTTATCTACCTGCTGTTTAGTCCATCTGTCTGCTCTTTAAGGCAGCATGGTGCGAGGGATGCCACGGCAGAGTGGGGAGAAAGAATTATAGAAAAGTAGCGCTGTAAAAACAACTTGACAAGAGTGTGAAGGACTTTCAACTCATCATCCTCCTCCGTTTTCGCAGATACCACCAGGGGAGGAAGTGCAGCTGCCTGTGAGCTCACACCTGGGAACTTCAAAAAGACACCCAGATGCTCATGTCTGCACAGAGCAGGCCTGCAATGACAGACTATCAGAGGCAGCGTGAGATAGCCAGAGTTAAGCAGTGAATTAATTTAGCGAAGAATAAAGTAAGTGCTAACTTATCTCTCGATAAAATAAATTAAGTTTACTTCACAGGACACAACAGGATAGGAAAACAATGGTTAGTGGCATACACCATCCCTCATATAAAGTGTCTCTGAGAGTCAGTAAATCTATCTGATACTAACAGTCAGCACAGGGAGCACTTGACCCCTCATTTTAATGACTCTATTAGAGTCTGACTGAGAATACACCATAAACCCGTTGGAAATGCTGATTCACCTATCATTAGTGCCTCATTTCAGGTCTTTCCTTACCAGTCAGGCACAGCGTGCTTGCCCCCAGGTCCCTCACACATACATTTGCTTGCTGAGCCCCCCATCTTTCTTCCTTTATTTCCCCCTGAACAGCCAGCAGAGGGAGCATGCAGACTAATAACTAAAAAGAAAGACGACCTTGATCAAGCTGGCAGGAATAACAAAAAGCAGGGCCAAAATTCCTCAGAAAAGCACACAGACTGAACAGGCAGGTCCTATTTAAATGTTCTGATCTGTGAAATAATAGCAGCCTAGCCCCCGATCTTTTCTTACCCTGGGCAAATACAAGTTATTTCTGTTTTTTTCCTGTTCCTCCCCTTCCCTCACTGCCATCTGGAGAAGCTGGCTGTTCACACAAGGACTTGGCTTCTTATCGAAGCTCATGTGTTTCTGTGGAATGAGATGGGAAAACAACAAGCGGAAGGTGTGGCAAAGTGTTTCTGGCAACTGTCTTATGTGGCAGTCACCTATTTTGATGAGGGCAGGAGAGAAAGGAAGGTTGAATGGGGCCGTTGAGGGGAGGGCTTAGTGAGGGAGTGGCTGGTTGGATAATTTGACATCAATTTTACATGAAGCTGTCGATAGGAAACAGCGTCACTGCTTTTTTTTTTGCACCTCCTGGGAAGCCTCTAGCATCTACTATGGTAATTTCTCTACACTGTAAAAATGATATGATCAGTCATGGCAACCTATGTTTTTGCCTTACTTGAACTCATGAAAATAAGTTGAGCAATTTCAACTTTTAAAAAAGTCATAGGAAATTCAACTTGACTTTTAAATTAGTTTAATGTCATTTGAATATAAGTCGAAATGGCTTGTACAACCAAGTTGAGTATAAGAAATAATTATTTGCGGGAGAAATAATAATTTAAATAACATTAATAATACTTTACCTTTTTAAAACACTTCTTGCAAAAGGAGAAGTTTTAGTCTTAACTATTTCTTAAAGAATACTGATTTTTTATTTATTATTATAATTCTTTATCAAATGATACTGACAAAAAGTATGTATTGACATCTCAGATGTCTCTTAGATGTTGCAGCACAACTGTTTTCACAAAAATTCACAAAAAGAAACGTCTCAGAATCATTCGTTTGGTAGAAATGACTACACTGAACAAATTCATCAACATCACTTGTGAGGTCTATAGTGTCTATATATATATATATATATATATATATATATATATATATATATATAGTGTATATAGAGTATATAGTATCTATAGTGTCTATAGAGTCTATAGAGTCTATAGTGGTTGCGCTGTATGTGGATTAGAGTCATTTGTTTGTACACTGATTGCATTGTATGTGTGTGATCACTATGATCACATCATGTAATCACTGCTTTAATATGTTCATAGTTTCTAATTAAATTAAAATGTGACGTTAACTAACTGCATGATATATAAAATCTTAGAACCAAATTTCTTGTCTATTGGACACTTACCTCTGATAACAGATCACTCTCAATTAACATTTGCTTTCTATAAAGCTGCTTTGAAACTATATAAATTGTTGAGGAGCACTGTGCCAATAAATGTGAATTGAATTACTAAAAAGAATCAACTAATAACAATCATTCATTGGGGAATTGGCCAACACTGATCGTGCTCCATGTGTTTAACTCCTTACAATGAACTACTGATAATAATCATTCATGTGGGAATCGAACTACATTGTTGCGCTGTATATTCCTGATTCTAAAGAATGGCTTGTAAGAGTCTGTAAACTCTCTATCATTGTTGTGGTGCTAATACAAAATTGTAAGAAACAATATTTTATCTGTATCAGCAGAAGAATACATGTGCAGGAACCATTAACAGAACTGAATAACATTCAATGAAAATTATATATATTGTCTTCTCTGGAGGACAGCTCCGTCCCTACTGGTAGCTTTTCCAGGCTTTCCCAATCAGTGCAACTTTGTTCAATAAATCCCTCTAATTTGGGCAAAGCAGAAATAAAAGGCCAGAGCTGAGGATATATAGCACTGACAAACATGAGGCACATGGGTGTGACTCGAGTGTTTATGACCTCTCTTTAACAGGCAGTACTTTGCGGATTTAATCCCACTGCCAGGCTCCAGTACTTCTTTCCATCGACAGATTTGTGGTGTCTCCCTTCTATTGATTTCTCTCCTCTCTTTATCACTCAGTGTTTACTGTAAGTGAGTTGTGTAGCTCTTTGTGTCTCAAGCTTTGTTGCTCTAAGCTGGACATCTTAAACAGAACAGAGAGATAGAGAGAGGCCAATCTGGCTCGTGTTATGTAACATGTTTGAGAAAAAGTCTTTAGCGGGGAAGGAAGTGAACATTAAACATGTCTCTCTTCAGGTTTACATTATGAGCACATTTTCAACTTTTAATGGCTTCTGCACTGCACACAGAATGGAATGCTGTTGGCGGCATTGAGATACGTCTGTTTCAAGGGATTACAGCTATCAGCACTCAGAGGCAATTTGTCTGGGAAATGCATCTTTCAGCGGGATAGAAATACACATTGGATGGGTCTGCTTTCCATAACTTTGACAAATTACCTCATTACCTCACCTAGCTAAGGATGAAAATCCCATACCAACTATAGAGGCTAACATGAGGCCGTTTAGCAGTACAAAAACACTGTCTGACCACATAATCCACCAATGATGATATCTCAGTGTTCATAAACTCTGATATGATTATCGTTGGTAACCATACAGATAAAATAAATAGCCCCTAGGGGTTCAAATTTCTAATAGTTTAGTTTGTATTACTGTTTAGTGGTCATTTGAATGGTAGGGTTTTTTTTGGGGGGGGGGGGGGGGGTTGGGGTAATTCATTGAGCTTAATGTACAGTGTATTGTCTGTGTTGCTCTGGAACATTTTTATATATACACAATGGATTCAAAAAGTATTCAGACCCTTCCATTTTTTTTTTTTTTTACAAGGTATGTAATGTTAATCCTTATGCTAAAATTCTTTAAAAAAATATCAAAGCATAAAACCCCATAATGACAATGTGTGTACTTTAAACTTGTTGACAATAAAGAAAAAAAATGTATATATACATACATACACTCCCGCGCACACACACACACACACACACACACACACACACTAGCTCCACAAAACTTCTCCAGTGATATTTCATTAATTCTTGATGTGTTTCCCATTTAGGTTAAACAACTTAAACCAATAATAATAAGCATTTATAAGAGGCTGGTTCATTTATTGCAGGATATTTCTGCTGTTATTGCAACAAAGCAATTATTTGTTGAGTGCAGTGCTTCTGTATTGTGGGTCTGACAAGTGCTGTCACTGTTACTATCAAAGCACATGACTGCATCAATTACACATAGATTTAAATTTGAGTCTTTGTACATCTGTTTGCAGCTTGACCTATACAGCCAAGCACGGGAAAGACTCTTGAAAATGAACAGCTTACAATTCCAACACATTTTTCAAATGTATATTTTCAGAGGCATCCTTGGACATGGAAATGAACCGTGGCACAAATGCATACATAGGCGTGGGTGGTGAACCATGCAGTTCCAATTTTTTATGGGAACAGTTTCAGCCCTAATAGCCAGACATGCTGAAACATTTACAAAGCCAATTCTCAAGCCTCTTTACACATCTCTTTATGTGGGCTTACAAGACTGAGGTTTGTTTTGTGGGCGGACAGACTAATGGGATCCAAAGGGGGAGCAGACTGTTCACCAGACTTTAGTACATGCTGAGAGCCTCCGTAAAAAACATTATTGTTTTATTATTCTCCCCTTCACCAGAGGTACAAGCAGAGCCATTCTTCTTAATTTCAGGACACCTCGGCCACTCAACCTAACCCACAGTCTCTGAAGATCTAGATGGCTTTCTTCCATAAATCAGACAAAGAAGGCTGTTAACATAGTCTAACCCACCGTTCACGTCATTTCTTCCTCACTCCTCTTCTCTCCCGGGCTGGTCCGAGTGTCAGTTTACACTGGCCGCTTGACATCTCCATCAGTACTAAAACTGTGTTTGAACTGGCTTTGCTCAGCTGTCATTCAAAATGTGAGGTTGAAGCAACGAGACTGACGAGAGGACAGAAACGCACCTCCAAAGTAAACACAATGGAACAAGATGGCTTCACATCTCCTCTGACACAGCGGTTTCATCAGCCGACCCTGTGCGCTTCCTTTGATGTGAACAGTTATATATACTGAAGAGTAGAACAAACTGAACTGGAATATTCTTTCTGCAAATATAGTCAAGCATCAAACCTGGGACAACCTCATATCCTTCAGCTTGCTGTTTAAGGTTGCATGCGCCCATATACAGTACAAGGAGCCAATCAGATAGGAGCATTTCCATTGGCTCTCTAATGGCAATGACCATTATGAGACTCAACTTTATAATCTTAGCAGCAGCTGCTTTTTTGTGTGCTTTCATTTTTGTTGTAATGGCTGGGTTCACAGTGAGTACTTGGTGTTCACGACCTTGGACTCAGGGCTGCAAACAAAGCCGTGTGTGGGTTCCTCTGAGTACAACCATGCTAGAGAGATCTACTTCATTCTCTAGTTGGTTTAAGAGAGCACTTGCCACATTAATTACTGTCCATTCAGAAATAACTGTTCCTCTGAATCCTCCCCTCTACAAAGCATGTAAGAGGAAATACAAATAGAAAAATCTAAAGATTTTTTTTCTCTCTATTTTCTTTCACAAATATACAGATGTACATGCAACAAAAAATACATTTTTATATAATTATTAAAATGTTTGTGTGTATGAGTATGTGTGCATGTTCATGTGGTTTTATGAGGACACATTTGTATAATGAAATGGGTATGACAAAGGTATTATGGTGTTTCTGTAATTCAAAAGGCTTATGAAAAATCAGATTTTTTTTTTTTTTAATCTAAAAATGCAGTTTTCTGTAAGGGGTAGGTTTATGTGTAGGGTGATAAAAAATAAAGTTTGTACATTATACAAACCATTATGCCTATGGAGAGTCCCCATAAACCATAAAAATCAATGTGTGTATATACAGTATATACACAAACATTTCAGTAATTATGATTGGAGCTATTGTCAGAAATATTAGCTAGGGCTCTTTATCTACACCATTAAACATGAAGTGAATCAGTCAGCTAATAGCCCGTTCCTCTTTACAATTTTCAACATGTTCTCCAGTAATAAATAGCTTCACATCTTTAATAAAAACAATATTTTTTTAATGAATAAGACAGTTATTTGCTACTGGCTTGTAAAAAGTGGAGTCATTCAAGTAAATTTTTCCATTTGATTTACTCCACTATTATTAATTTAACACAATGCAGTAATTTGACTATCAGTGGATACTAAAATGGGGAAAGAAAGAAAGAAAGAAAGAAAGAAAGAAAGAAAGAAAGAAAGAAAGAAAGAAAGAAAGAAAGAAAGAAAGGAAAGAAAGAAAGAAAGATAGAAAGAAAGAAAGAAAAAGAAAAATAAATATTTGAAACTGATTTGCATTAAAAGCATTGAAACTGTCAAGCACAAGTAAACAACAGAAACGGAATTGAGCTTACTGTGGGATTCTGGAATAAATGCTTATTGTTTGTGACAGCATTTTCTTTACCAGCTGTGTTGTGGGAATTCTAAAAGACAGTAAACACTGCCCCATAAACAAGACAGCTTTAATAGCATTGCGGGATCATCTGCATCACAAGTTCCCGTTTCAACCTTTAGCAAGATTTAATGGCAGAGAAGGGTCACCGTACAGACATACAGTACAACAGCGGTGCTATTTCTGGGACACTCCTGGCATGATTGCAACCTATCAGCGGAGTCAACAGATCAGTCTGCCAATGAAGGCTCAAAGGTCAAAGCTTTTAGTCGAACAAAAGGCCAATTTACTACCAATTCAATCTTTCTCTCTTTCTCAATTGCCTGTCTTTCATTCATGTATCCTCAATCTATCAGCCTCAATCCCTCTATCCACAGGTGCATAAAAGGTGACTGCCTTAGGAAATTTTTTGCAGAACTAAAGAACTATTTCACTAAGGAGACAGGCAAATAAATAATGATTAAAATTGATTTTATGAGCAAGTGTCAAACTGTGTATATGTATAATATTAATAAAAAAGTTTTGTCCACCAAAATCAAAGTCATGTGGTCTGGACATGGATCCATAGATATAAAGACATGAGTCTTTATTATTTTCCCCACCCTATAAACATATGAAGAAGAATTTTCTAATTACTTAGAAAATATTTTTGTGATCCAATATTCTGACCCTTACTTTGATCAACAATTGTACAATCTAGAATGATAAATTCATTATATATCTTATATCAGTAGATCAATCAGTTCTCAGTAAATTCAAAAATGAATCAACCTTTTTTTCTCGTCCCTAATTCTATCAGACGTCCCCCGGTCTCAATTCAAAATGTCCATGTCTGGCTTGATCGCTGAGCACTTAGTCCAAACTGAGATAAAAGCCATCAAGAATGCACTT
>NC_068407.1:102466-114966 GCF_023724105.1 Carassius gibelio | reverse complement strand
AAAGACAACATGAAACCCAACGCATTCCACTTCAGTAATGCTAATTTCCGAGTGAAACTAAATATTCAGCAAGAAATAGTGTTGAGTGGAACTTTATTCAGAATTAAACTGAATCATGAAATGTGGACTATGGTATTATTGGTTAAAATATTTGCTAACTTTTTACTATAGGGAACATATTAAGTAGTTTCTTATATTTGCATGCTTGTTATTAACATATTGGATGTTTTTTAGCACTCAAAAAGCACATTTTCTGCATGATAATATTCTAGTACATTCATAATCCTACCCAAAGACTAAACTTTACTACCTTAACTACCTTACTAACTAATAATATACAGCAAATTGGTCGTTTACTGAGGCAAAATACATAGTTAATGGTTTGTTAATAGGACCTTTAAATAAAGTGTGACTATTTTTCTCAGCCTATACAGTACATCTTTGGTTCCCGATAAAGAGAGTAGAAATTAAAAATGCTTTAATAAATAATTTTTGTGTCCTCCAGGAATAATCTGTACTGATAAATCTAGCAAAATAAGGTCATTAAATTAAACATTAATTAAAAAAGGTAAACTGGCTGAATTTGTCAATGTTGTCAATAAGGCCTGGGGGATTTATGCTTATATCGCTAAGAACTACAGGATATAGTTTTGTCAATATGATTATGGCTAATGTCATCTAGTTGCAGAATTAATAAAACTTGTCTGTTTTGTAAAACTTTTGGATTTCTTTTATGACAAAAGTCAAAAGTTCAGAGATATACAGATTGCTTTAAGATAAACAGCACCAGATTTCATCACATTTTGAGAAGCATATGGGTGATGTACATCTACTGTATGTATGTTCTCTGTTGCATCCCCTCCAAAAAAAGTGCTTCAGATATTTCAGAGCAGGCAGCCATATGGAGTGAGAGACCTGGGATAAATGGAGCATGATCGAAAGTTTGTTTGATGTAACATGGTTTGGCAGATAGAGATGCAGCTTTATGAAGCCTGGTGAAACATCTAGAAACTCAATCGCCCAAACACACCCCTCCTGTATCTTAGTACACGTACAAACTGAAACTAACTAACTAAAAGTATGACCTAGACCTCTTCTGATTCAATCTGGCAACACTATCATGCAATATGTCAGCAATAATACTGTACTGTAAAAATAGATATTTTGAAAGATACTTACAGTTCTTCAGATTGTGAACCCCCTGTTTAGAACATGGAGGTGCAAAGAATGTCCTATTGTGTACTATAATGTTTTGTCATTTCTTAAATGCCTCCATTCATTTTTTTTTCAAAGAACTAAACTCTCTGAAAAGGTTTCTAGAGGTCTTACCAAGGGTTACAGAAAATCTGTCTAGAAATCAATATGAGCATCAGCCATTAAACAACCCATACTGACTGACCACTAATGTTTACTAGCATTAACTAGACAGTCTGTATTAAGCTGAATAGTCTTAAAACTAGTCTGTGAATGCCAATCGCTGTTTGAAACTACAAAAAAACAGCAATTGTTTTCGTTTAGCGTGAAGAATTCTACTGGCACAAAACTCATACAATACAAAGTGATGTCCATTTTTTCTTAACCTTGACCCATTAACACTTTATTCTTGAACATGGATGCCTCAATCAAGAACTCTAGAACTCTACTTTCTCTGGCTAAGTGAGTCATATTCACTGGAGCGACAAAATAATTACCGTATTCAGTGTTACTGCAGTAGCGGCTCCTGATAAGGAGAGAAGACCCATCAGGAATATGGCAGGTTCATTGCAAACACTAGTGTATCACTTGTATAAGAGATTAGATAGTAGGAGAGACTAGGGCTAGTAGTCACATGGAAATGTTCACAAGATTATATCTCACTATCTAGAAGATGGAAAGTACAGTTGTACAAATTCTCACTTTCTCTAGCATTGGTGTAGGCTCAAGTGCTTAACAAGCATTTCAAATGCATCTAAAATACATAATTTCAGAAGGGGGCAAGTTGTTACATTTTTATTGGAGCAGATTGGTTACACGTTTTTTATGTTATATTTTTAACAATATTTGGTGCAAACAACATTCTTCGACTGCTTTGTATTGACCGGCTATGACTGCTTCACTCAATGGTTCTGTGCATCACTGAACTACACCCTTAGCAACATAAGCAATCAATAATATACCATCAAAACTGTTACATTTATTATGTATTTCTGCAGAATTACCTGTTTGTTATTTATTTAATGAAGTATGAGTGACCCCTGCTGGCATTATGTTGCATCTTTCATCATTAATTTTGAGACCCTGCCCTTCCCCCCATCTAATAAACACTTCTCAAGCAAAGATGTGATGATGTGTGTGCGCACGCCTGTGTGGAAATCGACAGTTTCTGAAGTGAAGAGAAAATATCACTTCTAAGCAAAGATAAGCAGAAGTATGTGTGTGGGAAAATATCATATATGATGTTATACATAAATATAAATAAAAATAAAGAAACTACAAAGTGGAGAATAAGAGATCCTATTCTCCATTACATGTTCGGAACAATCTTTTGCTGTGTACTGTTACTGTCAAGAACCTTTTTTTTTTTAGCAGAAGGACAGCATTTAACAAACTGGCTTCAAAAAGTAACATTTCAATACATACATTTTTGGTTTGAATATGTGAAGTGACCTAAGGGCACCGCTGAGCTAGAGCAAGACGAGCATTTGTGGTTAAAAATATATATACTTTTCTTTCTTTTTTTTTGAAAATGGTTAAAATGGAAAATGGAATGTCGTTTCACTAGATAAGGCACATATTCCTTGGCTGGGATCGTGTAGAGCCCTTTGAAGCTGCAATGAAACTGCAATTTAGACATTCAACCCGTTTGGAGTCCACTATATGGAGAAAAATCCTGGAAGATTTTCCTCAAAAACCTTCATTTCTTTTCTACTGAAGAAAGAAAGACGTGAACATCTTGGATGACATTGATATTATCAGGATTTTTTTAAAGTGAACCAAATCCTTTAACATATATAACAGAAAGCCACTTTCCAAAATAAACCGACCTTTAGAAATGTTGAGTAAAGTAAAAGGTGACAACTAGCCTCAGTCTACCCCTACATATCAGATTGAAGAGCTGTTTTGATAAAGAAATATGCGAGCCCCACAAATACAAACATTCTCTATACACATGCTTTCCACTGAACATCAAATCTCCAGTGTACAAAGACAGCGGTATATGCAGGGGTTTATTTCTGTGAAACTTCTGCTCTGCAGTTCAGCTGAACAGTAAAGTATAACCTCAGCGGCAGAGCGTTTTGCATGTGGTAGCTGTCTGAAAGGGACCAAATACCTCATGCACGTCTGCTCAAATTCTGGTCATGTTTTGCGCTCCAGTGTTTTTGAGGTACAATGTATAATAAACGAGTCTGTGACAGAAATGACAGATTGTAGTGTGGTGCATCTGCGAAAGGCAGGATTTTGGAAGCTTCTCAACTTAAAAATGGAAAGCTGAGAGAGAGAGAGAGAGAGAGAGACAGAAAGATAATGACATAGATCGAAGCCAGATGGAACGGGAAAGGAGAGGGAGGTGAAAGAGTAACAGGCAGTAAAAAAGGGAAAGGGAGAGAAGAGGGAATAAAAGGAAAAGGAACACGGGCATGCAGGAAAATAAGGAAGTGCCTCCAAACAGCAGAAACTTTGGGGAAGAATAAATGTCACTGTTCCAAAAAGACTGAAGCCATATTAATCTCCTGTATAGCCTTTTAAGACCACCGCACATTAGAGGAAATAAGCCTAGCTATGCTGCAGACCCGTTCAATCTTCCCCGCGTTCCTCCGAGAATCTTTTGAACAGCCAAGGCCCAGTGCAATAAAGAGTGATTGAGCATTGCTTGAGAAACCACCCATGGAAGGAGCTGGTTTACATTTTAATTATATCAAACAATAAAGCTGGAGAAAATTGGTAGAAGCAGGTAAAGGCTGCAATTTACTGCAAGGCAGAGCCGTTTACCTCATCAGACTCTGATGGCTTTTTATTGATGTTAAGGGCACTGCTTTGGAGAAGAGTGCTGTATAATTATACTACATCAATCTCGTTCAGACAGCACATGGTATTTGATGTAATTGAAAGTATGGAAATTGTCAGCAGTTGTTTTGAAAGAAAGATTATTCCTGTTTTTCCCGCCAAGAAAGTGAAGCTGTTTTCTCTACTGAGGGCTTTGGATAGGCAGATTCTGTTAAATTATTTTTCTTTCTCTCTTTCTTTCTCTCTTTCTTTCAATAGATAGATAAATAGATAGTAGCGGTGGGCCGTTATCGGCATTAACATGCTGCGTTAACGTGAGACTCTTATCGGGCGATAAAAAAATATTGCCGTTAATCTATTCTCAAAGTTGGGTTGGGAGCTGGGTCTATACTAAGCAAGCTATGATGACTTTCACCTTGATATTATTATATATAACGGACCGGCTGAGGCCAGTCTAAAAAGATGCTCAGGACAGTTGACGGGCCACTGCTGCGCATCGTCACGAAAGCTTATCTTTTTCACATGTTTTTAAGCCTTACCGCTTGTCGATTTAAACATTAAAGCATCCATAAACAAGACACGGAAAAGCTGAGCAGAGTAGCTGGTTACTCGCATGCTGTGTTCGGTGTGCACGAGAGAGATCGAGAGCCATGCATCACAGACAGCGACACTGAACCGAGCTCTCTTCTGCGAAGTTCTCCTCGAAGTCCCTCCTGCACCTGAACGAACAAATACAAATCGCAGTTTGAACAAACAAAAAGATGTGAAAGAGCCCGATTCAGTACTCGCAGTGTTCTGGTGTTCAGGGCTCACGCAGAGAAAGGCGTCTCAAAACACGTGAACATCGAATTTGCTTATTTTTGCTCTTGTGCCGACAAATACATACAAAATATGTCAAAATATCCACCTTGGAAACTATGCTCGAAAAAACTGTCAGTTATTTCTTAAGTGAAAGAAAACAGTTGAATGGGATGTGTATTAAATTGGATGCGTTCATCATCTCTTAAAGTGACCGCGTCTAATTTAGCTACTGGCTGCTGTAATCCAAGAAAATGAAAATCACTCACTTCTCTTGACTGAATTACTTTTTAGTTTTAACAGTCAAACAAAAAATAATTCAGACACCAGATATCATTTCTGATATATATATAGCAAAACTGTAATAATGTGAGAAATGTTGAAGGTGTCTGAATAAATGTATTATTTAATTATTTGGTTTCTGTACCTTGACACCTACAAACTTGAAAAAAAAAAACATAAACATTGTTTAAATAGCACAAATAAATAAAAAATAAACAAACATACAAATTAAACAATTTCAAACAGGGCCCACTGGTACAACCTTCAC
Organism: Carassius gibelio; assembly: GCF_023724105.1. NCBI lineage: Eukaryota > Metazoa > Chordata > Actinopteri > Cypriniformes > Cyprinidae > Carassius > Carassius gibelio. The sequence goes on along the minus strand of NC_068407.1, from coordinate 109,634 downwards.
ACAAGATGCATTTGCAGCCCGCTACTCGGTACGTAAACGATCGCTGCACTGCTGCAGACGCAACGCTCCTGGAACGCAACTGGAATCCGTTAACATGGTTGAGTAAAAAAATATGCAACGCATACGCACTGCAGACAGAGTATGTGTGAAACAGGCGTAAGGTTGTTTGCACCTTGTGCAATGTGGAATTAGTTTACAGCTTTTTCAAGCACTTTGTGATGCATTTTGGAAACAGGAGATGAGCCCCTTTTCTAATGCACCACCTGGCTTGAGAAACCCGTTCTAAAAGACTTACTGTTTGTCAATTTTATTTGGGTAACACACATATTCTGTATGCCTTCGGCAGAATTTGAATGAGCCATTTTAATCTAGATTAATCTAGATTAATTTCAAGATCACAGTGAGATTAATCTAGATAAAAAAAATGTATCTATGTCCACCACTAATAGATAGATAGATAAATAGATAGATGGATACTGTAGATAAACTGACATATACATGTAGTTCTACACATGTAGATTACATGTAGTTTCATACTTTTAATATGCTGATGGTAAATAAACCCTGACCATTCCATTCTTTTGCCAGAAGCAAGGTTACATGTCAAGAATATGGATGAGCAAGTACTTGCCTCAACCCTGTTTTTTCCAGAAACAGTTGCTTGAGTTAGAACATGCTTATACGACATGCTGATTGGTTGACAGATTGATGGCTGATGGGAATCTGGCTTGTTTGCCCTCTGCTCTTGTACATCTCAGAGGCTTATATAGATCTCCAATCTCCCAGAGCATGTGACACATTTGCGATACGGCTGTCTCGTGATTCTAAACGTCAGTGCTTCGAGCTGTTGGTTATGTTAATTTGGTGCTATATTGTCGATACACATCAAGGAAAGGCGGAAGTGTATACAGGCCTCTTTGAGGGGTTGTGGCCTTTAAGCCCCATTTTTAACACCAAGGTGCTAAACATCCCCATGGGGTGAGTCTTGACCCCCCAGAGGCAGTCATGTCAGGCTTCATTCTGACACAAGGCTAACCGCACCAGGCACTGCCAGACAAAGGTCACGGTGCATATACAACACCTGCTTTCCTTGCTGCTTTTCCTAGTGGGAAAGAAGACTCTCTGTAATATTCATAAGAGTTGCTGGGCTTCCTGCAGTTGTGGGATTAAACAATCCAAACATAAAATTGAAAATGTTTGTCAATTTGCTCAAATTTCATGACAGCTGAGGGAATCAACAGACGGAATTTTCGATGGGGCTTGACCAAAACTCTAATAGGAGGTTAAGTAAAACAAATATCTAATGATGAAAATTGGATGAGATAGAAGACCAGATGATGCTTGGCTAGGGTGCATGTGCGCCCGACAGCACCTTCCTAAAAATGCCCTATCCAAATAGTGCCTTTTTTTTCTTCTTCAATATTTCAATACAGAACAGCTGATCAAAGTTTGAAACCAAAATTCTGTTTGGATGTGTACCTCAATTCCAACAAGGGGCAGCACAAAATAATGCATGTGATTTATCATGCAGCCCTAATTCCAGTCGGGTTTCAATCCAGTTTTAAAATATAATTTGTTCATGTGATTTCAAAGCTGAATTTTAGTATAATTACTCCAGTCACATGATCCTTCAGAAATCATTCTTATATTCTGATTTGCTGCTCAAAAAATACTTTATTATTATTATTATGTTGAAAACAGCCAAGTAGAATTTGTTTCAGGGTTCTTTGTTTAGAAATTTCAGAAGAACAGCATTTATCTGAAATAGAAATATTTTCTAACGTTGTCTTTATGATCACTTTATCAATTTAAATCATCCTTGCTAATAAAAAGTAATAATAATAATAAAAAAGCTTTTGAACGGTATAGTTAATATTTACAACAAGCTTTTTATTTCAGATAAATGCTGAGTGTGTGAGAGAGAGAAGGTAGTTATTTTAAATGCTAAAAATATTTTACAATATTACCGCTTTTGCTGTATATTGCATCAAATAAATGCAGGCTTGGTGAGCCGAAGATAATTCCTTAAATCATACTGTTCAACACCTTTTGACTGGTAGTGTATATCCCTGACAAAAATAAAAAGCCTTTATTAAAATATTATATTTTGTCAAACTACAAATGCAAAAAAAAAAGATATATATTCTTTGAGACTTAATAAAAATTACATTGAAAATGTTAATCAATTTGTAACGCACTGAATTAATTTTAGTTGATTTAGATGATACAGTATTGTTAAATGCAAAAACAATGTCCATTGACAAAAAAATCAATATCAAATATTAATATAATATACAATTTTTAAATGCTAACTTTTGTCTAATAACTGATCATATAGCAATATATTGTGCATTTCTACTGTTTAGAACAATGCATCACAAACAGAATATAAATAAATTCTACAGCAAATTCTGCATAATTACATGCAACTTACCTTAAACCAAACCCTATACCCTATAGAAGAAAAAGTAGTTAATTTATTATTATGCAGCATGTAAATGTATAATCAATCACACTGTAACAAAGACACACTAAAATGAAGAGTAACTTTTTATATCGTGTTGTCTGGGACAAGCAACAGGAAGTTGTCCTGTACACCTGGTGTTGGTCATAGTAATGGAGTCATTTACCTCAGCTGTCAGAGCATACCAAATAACTGCCCTTCCCGGGATCCCCTGTGGTATCTGAGCTAACAGATAGCATTGTGTTTGGCTGGCCATAAAACCCTTTGAAGTTGGATCTAAACAACTGTGCAACATGATGAATGTCCAAGTCTTGTTTTACAAGGCTACATTTGCTTATTTACTTGAATACTGTAAAACCAGTAATACTGTGATATTTTCTGACAATTTAAAAACTATTTTCTATGTTAAAGCTGCAGTCAGTAACTTTTGACGCTCTAGCGGTTAATAAACAGAACTGCTTGCGTCTTGCCGAAGAACATCGTAGCTGGAACTACTTCTCTCTGTTTATGTCTATGAAGAATCACAAAGGTACTGGGTTACTCCGCCGCGGTACCCCCGAAGCAATCTAAAATAGTCCGAATATGGACAGGCTAAAAACCCGGTTTGGAAAATGGATTCATGGTGTACTCGCTTATTATATACATTTTTCTACACTTTGAACACAAACAAAGTTACGGACCGCAGCTCTGATTGGTTGTTTCTTAACGGGAGTGGTGTATTTCTGCAAATGGCAATAGGACCACTGGGAGGAGCCAGAGGAGCTTGATTTTTTCACAGATTATCTGTCTCATATTCTACTGTCAGGATATAATGACAGGTTTAACAAATATGTAAAAAATATATTTTTACAAAGGTTACCTACTGCAGCTTTAATATATGTTAACAATGCCATTTATTTCTGTAATAGCAAAATTTAATTTTCAGCATGCTTTTTTGATAGTTTTTTTTCTTTGAAAACCTATTGTAACACATTATAAATATCATTAATGTCACTTTTGATCAATTTAATGCATCGTTCTTTTATCGTATAAAACATTACTGACCCTTAACTTTTGCACAGTATAGTGCAAATTTTATATATATATATATATATATATATATATATATATATATATATATATATATATATATATATATATATATTTTTTTTTTTTTTTTTCTTTTTTTTTTCTATACTAAAACAAACAAACAAACAAAAAAGATTTAATAACTACTCTATCCTAATCTGTTTACGTAGTGCAAAGATACTTCTTTGTAAAATCTGGCTTGTAGAGGTGGAAGGTGGAAATCAATCAACTGCTGTCATATGCTGCAGTCCATACTTGCAATACAGAAATAAGACATGGAAATAAAATATCATTTTTAGACAATAAAACAAGTCAACCAATAAGGGAGAACAACAAATTGGTCCAATGACAGGAAGGTGGATCTCCCGTGGCCCGTGGCCAGTGAGCCTTACGCTAAACCTGCTGCTGCAGGATGAAGACCCATTTGATGTGTTGATAGTGCTGTGCACAGGAAGTGAAGCGAAAAGGGCAGAGCATGCAGTCTCATGACAGGTTAGCGCTGGTGTCCCTTTAAATCTCATGCCTAGTGCACCCAGACACAGCACCTGGCACCTGCATGTACAGAGTGACAAAAACTGGCCAAGACAGACGTTTGATTAAAGCAAAAACACAACCAATTAATCTCTATTTGTCTAAAACTAAATTTTATTTCATAAAAAAACAACTTGCCTCATCATCATAGTTGACGTCAGATTGTGCAGTAACAGCATTTGGACCATTTCAATCTGCAATGCAACCAACTGAGTGTCACAGCATGGCTTCAACGGGTACTTAAACAGTCCGTATACTCACAAGAAATCATGCGTAGGTTGGCAGACTGTGACACAGGCAACTGTAACATTAAGCATTTCACAAATAAGACGCAGTTCTCCAATCATTAATGCTGTGCCATGTATTATTTAACCTCTTGTAAGACTCTTATACGTTTTTCGTACAATGGTTGATCTGCATTGCTGAGGTTTCTTAACCTGCCAGCTCTCAGAGGTCTATTTCTAAGAACTGTCAAAACATCCGTCGACACATAAAACGTGTAAAAATGTGCAAAGCTAATTACATTTAGGTCATTTAATCACATATTTGCCATTTAACAGCCACTTTTCTTTAACACACCACACAGTTCACACCTGGAGCAGCCTGAGGTTCAATGGGAAAGAAGAGGAAAGAGAAACTCAGCAGTTCATAAGAATACGATTCACTCCTTTAACCGTTTTTTTAAAACTTGAGTTAACATTCAGAGCTTTAAATGATTATTTTCCCATTAAAACAAAATGCAGCTCTAAACTGTCAACATAAGAAGAGGAAGCATTCTTGAGATGCAGTAATTTTGCTTCTTGTGGTAATATGAGTTCCTTGAGGAGACACCTGTCATTGGTAATGGTGTATTGGTATTGATATGGTACGCAGGATGATATCTGGAAGGGGGCTCCAACAGGCAGCTGCGGTTTCAATATCAACACAAGATGGAATTACTGACAGAAAACTGAATCAGGGCGATACCTGACAGACAGCAGTGGAATATGAGGCCCTACTATTTACCTCAGGGGAGCACTTAACCGCCCGTTCACCCAGCATGCACTGCTGTCAGACTTTCAGCTGATTTTGGGCCTTTAGATCCTGGAAATTATCTGTATAGTAGTTTTAAAACCCCAATTTTATTATTTATTTATTTAAAATAACTACACAATGGTTTAAAACACACTTCACGTAAAATAACACTCAACAACATGGTTTGTAAGTTTTAAATATTTCTATTCTATTCTCTGACATGATTATTAAAGGTGGAATTATTTGATAAAAATACAGTGATACTGTTTAAATATTACAGTATTACTATATTATAGAATTACACACACACACACACACACATATATATATATATTTTTTTTTTTTTTTGAAGTGATATACTTATGCTTTTTTCAACAGAATTTACTGACCTCAGACTGTAGTGTATCTTTTGTCCAATAGCAGTTTATTAAAGACTATAATTAATACACTTTTTTGATGATTAGTCAACATACTGGTAAATGTTGAAAATGTAATGATTATCACACATATAATTTAACCAAGCAATGTACTAAAAATATGTTCCTCAGATCATTTCATATTCAATTTTAAGTTTGTTTTCATGCGTGACAGAATGTGGTGATGTTCTCTTTGAGTCATTTAAGGAAAACAAGACCATTTTATTTCTCATCAGAAAAATAATGCATATGTATAGTCTCCTCTGAGAAAACAGTATTTTCTGGCACATTCTCTCGGGTTGGCTGAAGAAAGGCCTTAAATACACACACCCATAGTCTTTGTATGAACCCACAGTCTTTCTAAGTTTCTTAAAACATCTAATTAGACAACTTTAGACACATTGTACTGAAAAAAAGACTCAAGTTCACCTGAAGCAGAGAAAATATTCCATTTGAAAGGACAATTCCAGTGTGCGCTCCATGATAATGATAAGGAAGGTATAATAATCATTCTATGTGGAACAAGAGGGAGATGATTTATACTCCTCTCTTCATCCATTTGCATTTTATTAAGTAACTGCCTGCCTGTAATGGCCAGACAGAAATTAAGGTACCGAAGATACGAACTTTAGGTTAAGCATCATTACACCAAGAGAGATGAATTCTTTGATGAAGATGACAGCAAAGAAATCCATTGAGCGCACCTTCATCAAGGTCTGCATTGATCTTTTGGCACAGAGGAGCTGGGGATATGCATAAAAGTCCTGCAGTTATGGAGCCTGGGAACAGAGCCATTTCATCAAAAACATGAGATATGAGTTTACCTAAACTTGTCATGGCATGCCTGGCTTCAGTACAAGGTCACTTGTCTCTCTGGATACACCTCAACTCTCGGCTTTGTTTTCAAATTAAAGTTAGTTGAAAGCGTATGCAAATTGTTTTTGGAAGATAATGCTCCCTCGATACTTCTTGAGATCAATACAGCTCATCTGCAGAAAATATGAGTGTGGCAGACTAACAGTGTGAGAAAACCATTAAAACAGGTTCTTCTGGCATTAATGCCGGGATTTTGTATCCAAATCTCTGTCGGCAAAACACCTCGATCCAACCGCTCTCTTCTGCCTTTAAATGCATCTCTCCAAATTCTAGAGCTGTATTAATAATTAAAAAATTACAAGGTGCTTCTTTAGAAGCTTCCTACTGGCATTTTTTCATAAATTGAATAGAAATTATGTTTTAATAGTCATTTTTCATAGACGTTACTCACAGGCCACAGAATGTATTTTTTAAAAAGTTGGAAAAAAGAAAGCGTTTGATGATTTTAAATGCACTGGCGCAGGGCAAAAAAAGGGAAAAGGCACAACTGACAAGTAAAGAGGCTATTTCAGACACTGATACATCGGTTGCCTGACTCTGGCGAAAAATATTGGATGGCAAAATGACAAGAGGAAAGAGGAATTTTTGAGAGCTGAGTGCAAAGAACAGCTGATATGACTAATATTTCAATGGGAGGATGTTGTAGAAAAGATAAAAGGCCTTTTTTGTTACGTTTCTTCACAATTCTTCATTCACAGACACTGATACAGGAAGGTTGGGTATCTGAGCCAAAATTTTAAGAACCTGAGTGCGACATTTCAACCTTTTTTGGGGGCAATTTTGTAATATTTAAAGCTAT
>NC_068407.1:73941-101966 GCF_023724105.1 Carassius gibelio | reverse complement strand
ATTCGCCTGATGAGAACACTGTGGGAAGGTTCGAAACGCGTCGCGACAGACCTGAATGACAAAATTTGAAGACATTTAAAAATAAACAGCCGGCATCATTAGGGTGGTGATGCGTCTGAGCACAATATATGTTTATTCAATTTTTCTTCTCCGTCCATACAGACGTTGAGATGTGTACTTTTAGAGTAATATACCCCTTAACCACATCTAAACCTTAACCTACCATCGGTTTTTCTTCACACACCCCTGAGAAAAACAGCCCGTGTGGCTGTAGCCCGGGTTTGGGATTTTTTACAGAGCCTAAAAAAATATTTTAGACTGGCGTTGGCTTTCTGTGGGGAAGTGTTGGCTGTTGTGTGTGTGATTTGGGGGTGTGCTTGTGACTCTTGGCGGCCGGTGGGACTCAGGACCGTGCACAACCGTTTTCGAATCCTTCGGGATTCGGATTCTGGATTTTCCTTCACCTAACCAAGCCAGTGCCGGGTTCCTATGGACCTCGAGTTCCCTGTACTCACCTGAATTATGCACAAAGGTGCCTACTTACCTGCTGCAAGTGCCTGCTGATCGACATTATTCGCCTAGTACCTGTAAAAAATTAAAAAACAACAATACAGTTTATTAGTGTGTGAAAGAAACAATTCATGAAGCATCATACAATGCTGAAGGTGGTTATCGGTTGCTATTGGTTGCGAGGTGAGAAGCCCCGCCCTCCTGGCACATAAATGCTGGAGCGAGCTGGGTCAGAGTCATTTTGTCATTGAATTCGCCTGATGAGAACACTGTGGGAAGGTTCGAAACGCGTCGCGACAGACCTGAATGACAAAATTTGAAGACATTTAAAAATAAACAGCCGGCATCATTAGGGTGGTGATGCGTCTGAGCACAATATATGTTTATTCAATTTTTCTTCTCCGTCCATACAGACGTTGAGATGTGTACTTTTAGAGTAATATACCCCTTAACCACATCTAAACCTTAACCTACCATCGGTTTTTCTTCACACACCCCTGAGAAAAACAGCCCGTGTGGCTGTAGCCCGGGTTTGGGATTTTTTACAGAGCCTAAAAAAATATTTTAGACTGGCGTTGGCTTTCTGTGGGGAAGTGTTGGCTGTTGTGTGTGTGATTTGGGGGTGTGCTTGTGACTCTTGGCGGCCGGTGGGACTCAGGACCGTGCACAACCGTTTTCGAATCCTTCGGGATTCGGATTCTGGATTTTCCTTCACCTAACCAAGCCAGTGCCGGGTTCCTATGGACCTCGAGTTCCCTGTACTCACCTGAATTATGCACAAAGGTGCCTACTTACCTGCTGCAAGTGCCTGCTGATCGACATTATTCGCCTAGTACCTGTAAAAAATTAAAAAACAACAATACAGTTTATTAGTGTGTGAAAGAAACAATTCATGAAGCATCATACAATGCTGAAGGTGGTTATCGGTTGCTATTGGTTGCGAGGTGAGAAGCCCCGCCCTCCTGGCACATAAATGCTGGAGCGAGCTGGGTCAGAGTCATTTTGTCATTGAATTCGCCTGATGAGAACACTGTGGGAAGGTTCGAAACGCGTCGCGACAGACCTGAATGACAAAATTTGAAGACATTTAAAAATAAACAGCCGGCATCATTAGGGTGGTGATGCGTCTGAGCACAATATATGTTTATTCAATTTTTCTTCTCCGTCCATACAGACGTTGAGATGTGTACTTTTAGAGTAATATACCCCTTAACCACATCTAAACCTTAACCTACCATCGGTTTTTCTTCACACACCCCTGAGAAAAACAGCCCGTGTGGCTGTAGCCCGGGTTTGGGATTTTTTACAGAGCCTAAAAAAATATTTTAGACTGGCGTTGGCTTTCTGTGGGGAAGTGTTGGCTGTTGTGTGTGTGATTTGGGGGTGTGCTTGTGACTCTTGGCGGCCGGTGGGACTCAGGACCGTGCACAACCGTTTTCGAATCCTTCGGGATTCGGATTCTGGATTTTCCTTCACCTAACCAAGCCAGTGCCGGGTTCCTATGGACCTCGAGTTCCCTGTACTCACCTGAATTATGCACAAAGGTGCCTACTTACCTGCTGCAAGTGCCTGCTGATCGACATTATTCGCCTAGTACCTGTAAAAAATTAAAAAACAACAATACAGTTTATTAGTGTGTGAAAGAAACAATTCATGAAGCATCATACAATGCTGAAGGTGGTTATCGGTTGCTATTGGTTGCGAGGTGAGAAGCCCCGCCCTCCTGGCACATAAATGCTGGAGCGAGCTGGGTCAGAGTCATTTTGTCATTGAATTCGCCTGATGAGAACACTGTGGGAAGGTTCGAAACGCGTCGCGACAGACCTGAATGACAAAATTTGAAGACATTTAAAAATAAACAGCCGGCATCATTAGGGTGGTGATGCGTCTGAGCACAATATATGTTTATTCAATTTTTCTTCTCCGTCCATACAGACGTTGAGATGTGTACTTTTAGAGTAATATACCCCTTAACCACATCTAAACCTTAACCTACCATCGGTTTTTCTTCACACACCCCTGAGAAAAACAGCCCGTGTGGCTGTAGCCCGGGTTTGGGATTTTTTACAGAGCCTAAAAAAATATTTTAGACTGGCGTTGGCTTTCTGTGGGGAAGTGTTGGCTGTTGTGTGTGTGATTTGGGGGTGTGCTTGTGACTCTTGGCGGCCGGTGGGACTCAGGACCGTGCACAACCGTTTTCGAATCCTTCGGGATTCGGATTCTGGATTTTCCTTCACCTAACCAAGCCAGTGCCGGGTTCCTATGGACCTCGAGTTCCCTGTACTCACCTGAATTATGCACAAAGGTGCCTACTTACCTGCTGCAAGTGCCTGCTGATCGACATTATTCGCCTAGTACCTGTAAAAAATTAAAAAACAACAATACAGTTTATTAGTGTGTGAAAGAAACAATTCATGAAGCATCATACAATGCTGAAGGTGGTTATCGGTTGCTATTGGTTGCGAGGTGAGAAGCCCCGCCCTCCTGGCACATAAATGCTGGAGCGAGCTGGGTCAGAGTCATTTTGTCATTGAATTCGCCTGATGAGAACACTGTGGGAAGGTTCGAAACGCGTCGCGACAGACCTGAATGACAAAATTTGAAGACATTTAAAAATAAACAGCCGGCATCATTAGGGTGGTGATGCGTCTGAGCACAATATATGTTTATTCAATTTTTCTTCTCCGTCCATACAGACGTTGAGATGTGTACTTTTAGAGTAATATACCCCTTAACCACATCTAAACCTTAACCTACCATCGGTTTTTCTTCACACACCCCTGAGAAAAACAGCCCGTGTGGCTGTAGCCCGGGTTTGGGATTTTTTACAGAGCCTAAAAAAATATTTTAGACTGGCGTTGGCTTTCTGTGGGGAAGTGTTGGCTGTTGTGTGTGATTTGGGGGTGTGCTTGTGACTCTTGGCGGCCGGTGGGACTCAGGACCGTGCACAACCGTTTTCGAATCCTTCGGGATTCGGATTCTGGATTTTCCTTCACCTAACCAAGCCAGTGCCGGGTTCCTATGGACCTCGAGTTCCCTGTACTCACCTGAATTATGCACAAAGGTGCCTACTTACCTGCTGCAAGTGCCTGCTGATCGACATTATTCGCCTAGTACCTGTAAAAAATTAAAAAACAACAATACAGTTTATTAGTGTGTGAAAGAAACAATTCATGAAGCATCATACAATGCTGAAGGTGGTTATCGGTTGCTATTGGTTGCGAGGTGAGAAGCCCCGCCCTCCTGGCACATAAATGCTGGAGCGAGCTGGGTCAGAGTCATTTTGTCATTGAATTCGCCTGATGAGAACACTGTGGGAAGGTTCGAAACGCGTCGCGACAGACCTGAATGACAAAATTTGAAGACATTTAAAAATAAACAGCCGGCATCATTAGGGTGGTGATGCGTCTGAGCACAATATATGTTTATTCAATTTTTCTTCTCCGTCCATACAGACGTTGAGATGTGTACTTTTAGAGTAATATACCCCTTAACCACATCTAAACCTTAACCTACCATCGGTTTTTCTTCACACACCCCTGAGAAAAACAGCCCGTGTGGCTGTAGCCCGGGTTTGGGATTTTTTACAGAGCCTAAAAAAATATTTTAGACTGGCGTTGGCTTTCTGTGGGGAAGTGTTGGCTGTTGTGTGTGTGATTTGGGGGTGTGCTTGTGACTCTTGGCGGCCGGTGGGACTCAGGACCGTGCACAACCGTTTTCGAATCCTTCGGGATTCGGATTCTGGATTTTCCTTCACCTAACCAAGCCAGTGCCGCGGTTCCTATGGACCTCGAGTTCCCTGTACTCACCTGAATTATGCACAAAGGTGCCTACTTACCTGCTGCAAGTGCCTGCTGATCGACATTATTCGCCTAGTACCTGTAAAAAATTAAAAAACAACAATACAGTTTATTAGTGTGTGAAAGAAACAATTCATGAAGCATCATACAATGCTGAAGGTGGTTATCGGTTGCTATTGGTTGCGAGGTGAGAAGCCCCGCCCTCCTGGCACATAAATGCTGGAGCGAGCTGGGTCAGAGTCATTTTGTCATTGAATTCGCCTGATGAGAACACTGTGGGAAGGTTCGAAACGCGTCGCGACAGACCTGAATGACAAAATTTGAAGACATTTAAAAATAAACAGCCGGCATCATTAGGGTGGTGATGCGTCTGAGCACAATATATGTTTATTCAATTTTTCTTCTCCGTCCATACAGACGTTGAGATGTGTACTTTTAGAGTAATATACCCCTTAACCACATCTAAACCTTAACCTACCATCGGTTTTTCTTCACACACCCCTGAGAAAAACAGCCCGTGTGGCTGTAGCCCGGGTTTGGGATTTTTTACAGAGCCTAAAAAAATATTTTAGACTGGCGTTGGCTTTCTGTGGGGAAGTGTTGGCTGTTGTGTGTGTGATTTGGGGGTGTGCTTGTGACTCTTGGCGGCCGGTGGGACTCAGGACCGTGCACAACCGTTTTCGAATCCTTCGGGATTCGGATTCTGGATTTTCCTTCACCTAACCAAGCCAGTGCCGGGTTCCTATGGACCTCGAGTTCCCTGTACTCACCTGAATTATGCACAAAGGTGCCTACTTACCTGCTGCAAGTGCCTGCTGATCGACATTATTCGCCTAGTACCTGTAAAAAATTAAAAAACAACAATACAGTTTATTAGTGTGTGAAAGAAACAATTCATGAAGCATCATACAATGCTGAAGGTGGTTATCGGTTGCTATTGGTTGCGAGGTGAGAAGCCCCGCCCTCCTGGCACATAAATGCTGGAGCGAGCTGGGTCAGAGTCATTTTGTCATTGAATTCGCCTGATGAGAACACTGTGGGAAGGTTCGAAACGCGTCGCGACAGACCTGAATGACAAAATTTGAAGACATTTAAAAATAAACAGCCGGCATCATTAGGGTGGTGATGCGTCTGAGCACAATATATGTTTATTCAATTTTTCTTCTCCGTCCATACAGACGTTGAGATGTGTACTTTTAGAGTAATATACCCCTTAACCACATCTAAACCTTAACCTACCATCGGTTTTTCTTCACACACCCCTGAGAAAAACAGCCCGTGTGGCTGTAGCCCGGGTTTGGGATTTTTTACAGAGCCTAAAAAAATATTTTAGACTGGCGTTGGCTTTCTGTGGGGAAGTGTTGGCTGTTGTGTGTGTGATTTGGGGGTGTGCTTGTGACTCTTGGCGGCCGGTGGGACTCAGGACCGTGCACAACCGTTTTCGAATCCTTCGGGATTCGGATTCTGGATTTTCCTTCACCTAACCAAGCCAGTGCCGGGTTCCTATGGACCTCGAGTTCCCTGTACTCACCTGAATTATGCACAAAGGTGCCTACTTACCTGCTGCAAGTGCCTGCTGATCGACATTATTCGCCTAGTACCTGTAAAAAATTAAAAAACAACAATACAGTTTATTAGTGTGTGAAAGAAACAATTCATGAAGCATCATACAATGCTGAAGGTGGTTATCGGTTGCTATTGGTTGCGAGGTGAGAAGCCCCGCCCTCCTGGCACATAAATGCTGGAGCGAGCTGGGTCAGAGTCATTTTGTCATTGAATTCGCCTGATGAGAACACTGTGGGAAGGTTCGAAACGCGTCGCGACAGACCTGAATGACAAAATTTGAAGACATTTAAAAATAAACAGCCGGCATCATTAGGGTGGTGATGCGTCTGAGCACAATATATGTTTATTCAATTTTTCTTCTCCGTCCATACAGACGTTGAGATGTGTACTTTTAGAGTAATATACCCCTTAACCACATCTAAACCTTAACCTACCATCGGTTTTTCTTCACACACCCCTGAGAAAAACAGCCCGTGTGGCTGTAGCCCGGGTTTGGGATTTTTTACAGAGCCTAAAAAAATATTTTAGACTGGCGTTGGCTTTCTGTGGGGAAGTGTTGGCTGTGGTGTGTGTGATTTGGGGGTGTGCTTGTGACTCTTGGCGGCCGGTGGGACTCAGGACCGTGCACAACCGTTTTCGAATCCTTCGGGATTCGGATTCTGGATTTTCCTTCACCTAACCAAGCCAGTGCCGGGTTCCTATGGACCTCGAGTTCCCTGTACTCACCTGAATTATGCACAAAGGTGCCTACTTACCTGCTGCAAGTGCCTGCTGATCGACATTATTCGCCTAGTACCTGTAAAAAATTAAAAAACAACAATACAGTTTATTAGTGTGTGAAAGAAACAATTCATGAAGCATCATACAATGCTGAAGGTGGTTATCGGTTGCTATTGGTTGCGAGGTGAGAAGCCCCGCCCTCCTGGCACATAAATGCTGGAGCGAGCTGGGTCAGAGTCATTTTGTCATTGAATTCGCCTGATGAGAACACTGTGGGAAGGTTCGAAACGCGTCGCGACAGACCTGAATGACAAAATTTGAAGACATTTAAAAATAAACAGCCGGCATCATTAGGGTGGTGATGCGTCTGAGCACAATATATGTTTATTCAATTTTTCTTCTCCGTCCATACAGACGTTGAGATGTGTACTTTTAGAGTAATATACCCCTTAACCACATCTAAACCTTAACCTACCATCGGTTTTTCTTCACACACCCCTGAGAAAAACAGCCCGTGTGGCTGTAGCCCGGGTTTGGGATTTTTTACAGAGCCTAAAAAAATATTTTAGACTGGCGTTGGCTTTCTGTGGGGAAGTGTTGGCTGTTGTGTGTGATTTGGGGGTGTGCTTGTGACTCTTGGCGGCCGGTGGGACTCAGGACCGTGCACAACCGTTTTCGAATCCTTCGGGATTCGGATTCTGGATTTTCCTTCACCTAACCAAGCCAGTGCCGGGTTCCTATGGACCTCGAGTTCCCTGTACTCACCTGAATTATGCACAAAGGTGCCTACTTACCTGCTGCAAGTGCCTGCTGATCGACATTATTCGCCTAGTACCTGTAAAAAATTAAAAAACAACAATACAGTTTATTAGTGTGTGAAAGAAACAATTCATGAAGCATCATACAATGCTGAAGGTGGTTATCGGTTGCTATTGGTTGCGAGGTGAGAAGCCCCGCCCTCCTGGCACATAAATGCTGGAGCGAGCTGGGTCAGAGTCATTTTGTCATTGAATTCGCCTGATGAGAACACTGTGGGAAGGTTCGAAACGCGTCGCGACAGACCTGAATGACAAAATTTGAAGACATTTAAAAATAAACAGCCGGCATCATTAGGGTGGTGATGCGTCTGAGCACAATATATGTTTATTCAATTTTTCTTCTCCGTCCATACAGACGTTGAGATGTGTACTTTTAGAGTAATATACCCCTTAACCACATCTAAACCTTAACCTACCATCGGTTTTTCTTCACACACCCCTGAGAAAAACAGCCCGTGTGGCTGTAGCCCGGGTTTGGGATTTTTTACAGAGCCTAAAAAAATATTTTAGACTGGCGTTGGCTTTCTGTGGGGAAGTGTTGGCTGTTGTGTGTGATTTGGGGGTGTGCTTGTGACTCTTGGCGGCCGGTGGGACTCAGGACCGTGCACAACCGTTTTCGAATCCTTCGGGATTCGGATTCTGGATTTTCCTTCACCTAACCAAGCCAGTGCCGGGTTCCTATGGACCTCGAGTTCCCTGTACTCACCTGAATTATGCACAAAGGTGCCTACTTACCTGC
Source organism: Carassius gibelio (assembly GCF_023724105.1). Classification (NCBI taxonomy): domain Eukaryota; kingdom Metazoa; phylum Chordata; class Actinopteri; order Cypriniformes; family Cyprinidae; genus Carassius; species Carassius gibelio. The sequence continues at coordinate 93,813 of NC_068407.1, read as the reverse complement.
TGCAAGTGCCTGCTGATCGACATTATTCGCCTAGTACCTGTAAAAAATTAAAAAACAACAATACAGTTTATTAGTGTGTGAAAGAAACAATTCATGAAGCATCATACAATGCTGAAGGTGGTTATCGGTTGCTATTGGTTGCGAGGTGAGAAGCCCCGCCCTCCTGGCACATAAATGCTGGAGCGAGCTGGGTCAGAGTCATTTTGTCATTGAATTCGCCTGATGAGAACACTGTGGGAAGGTTCGAAACGCGTCGCGACAGACCTGAATGACAAAATTTGAAGACATTTAAAAATAAACAGCCGGCATCATTAGGGTGGTGATGCGTCTGAGCACAATATATGTTTATTCAATTTTTCTTCTCCGTCCATACAGACGTTGAGATGTGTACTTTTAGAGTAATATACCCCTTAACCACATCTAAACCTTAACCTACCATCGGTTTTTCTTCACACACCCCTGAGAAAAACAGCCCGTGTGGCTGTAGCCCGGGTTTGGGATTTTTTACAGAGCCTAAAAAAATATTTTAGACTGGCGTTGGCTTTCTGTGGGGAAGTGTTGGCTGTTTGTGTGTGATTTGGGGGTGTGCTTGTGACTCTTGGCGGCCGGTGGGACTCAGGACCGTGCACAACCGTTTTCGAATCCTTCGGGATTCGGATTCTGGATTTTCCTTCACCTAACCAAGCCAGTGCCGGGTTCCTATGGACCTCGAGTTCCCTGTACTCACCTGAATTATGCACAAAGGTGCCTACTTACCTGCTGCAAGTGCCTGCTGATCGACATTATTCGCCTAGTACCTGTAAAAAATTAAAAAACAACAATACAGTTTATTAGTGTGTGAAAGAAACAATTCATGAAGCATCATACAATGCTGAAGGTGGTTATCGGTTGCTATTGGTTGCGAGGTGAGAAGCCCCGCCCTCCTGGCACATAAATGCTGGAGCGAGCTGGGTCAGAGTCATTTTGTCATTGAATTCGCCTGATGAGAACACTGTGGGAAGGTTCGAAACGCGTCGCGACAGACCTGAATGACAAAATTTGAAGACATTTAAAAATAAACAGCCGGCATCATTAGGGTGGTGATGCGTCTGAGCACAATATATGTTTATTCAATTTTTCTTCTCCGTCCATACAGACGTTGAGATGTGTACTTTTAGAGTAATATACCCCTTAACCACATCTAAACCTTAACCTACCATCGGTTTTTCTTCACACACCCCTGAGAAAAACAGCCCGTGTGGCTGTAGCCCGGGTTTGGGATTTTTTACAGAGCCTAAAAAAATATTTTAGACTGGCGTTGGCTTTCTGTGGGGAAGTGTTGGCTGTGTGTGTGTGATTTGGGGGTGTGCTTGTGACTCTTGGCGGCCGGTGGGACTCAGGACCGTGCACAACCGTTTTCGAATCCTTCGGGATTCGGATTCTGGATTTTCCTTCACCTAACCAAGCCAGTGCCGGGTTCCTATGGACCTCGAGTTCCCTGTACTCACCTGAATTATGCACAAAGGTGCCTACTTACCTGCTGCAAGTGCCTGCTGATCGACATTATTCGCCTAGTACCTGTAAAAAATTAAAAAACAACAATACAGTTTATTAGTGTGTGAAAGAAACAATTCATGAAGCATCATACAATGCTGAAGGTGGTTATCGGTTGCTATTGGTTGCGAGGTGAGAAGCCCCGCCCTCCTGGCACATAAATGCTGGAGCGAGCTGGGTCAGAGTCATTTTGTCATTGAATTCGCCTGATGAGAACACTGTGGGAAGGTTCGAAACGCGTCGCGACAGACCTGAATGACAAAATTTGAAGACATTTAAAAATAAACAGCCGGCATCATTAGGGTGGTGATGCGTCTGAGCACAATATATGTTTATTCAATTTTTCTTCTCCGTCCATACAGACGTTGAGATGTGTACTTTTAGAGTAATATACCCCTTAACCACATCTAAACCTTAACCTACCATCGGTTTTTCTTCACACACCCCTGAGAAAAACAGCCCGTGTGGCTGTAGCCCGGGTTTGGGATTTTTTACAGAGCCTAAAAAAATATTTTAGACTGGCGTTGGCTTTCTGTGGGGAAGTGTTGGCTGTTGTGTGTGTGATTTGGGGGTGTGCTTGTGACTCTTGGCGGCCGGTGGGACTCAGGACCGTGCACAACCGTTTTCGAATCCTTCGGGATTCGGATTCTGGATTTTCCTTCACCTAACCAAGCCAGTGCCGGGTTCCTATGGACCTCGAGTTCCCTGTACTCACCTGAATTATGCACAAAGGTGCCTACTTACCTGCTGCAAGTGCCTGCTGATCGACATTATTCGCCTAGTACCTGTAAAAAATTAAAAAACAACAATACAGTTTATTAGTGTGTGAAAGAAACAATTCATGAAGCATCATACAATGCTGAAGGTGGTTATCGGTTGCTATTGGTTGCGAGGTGAGAAGCCCCGCCCTCCTGGCACATAAATGCTGGAGCGAGCTGGGTCAGAGTCATTTTGTCATTGAATTCGCCTGATGAGAACACTGTGGGAAGGTTCGAAACGCGTCGCGACAGACCTGAATGACAAAATTTGAAGACATTTAAAAATAAACAGCCGGCATCATTAGGGTGGTGATGCGTCTGAGCACAATATATGTTTATTCAATTTTTCTTCTCCGTCCATACAGACGTTGAGATGTGTACTTTTAGAGTAATATACCCCTTAACCACATCTAAACCTTAACCTACCATCGGTTTTTCTTCACACACCCCTGAGAAAAACAGCCCGTGTGGCTGTAGCCCGGGTTTGGGATTTTTTACAGAGCCTAAAAAAATATTTTAGACTGGCGTTGGCTTTCTGTGGGGAAGTGTTGGCTGTTGTGTGTGTGATTTGGGGGTGTGCTTGTGACTCTTGGCGGCCGGTGGGACTCAGGACCGTGCACAACCGTTTTCGAATCCTTCGGGATTCGGATTCTGGATTTTCCTTCACCTAACCAAGCCAGTGCCGGGTTCCTATGGACCTCGAGTTCCCTGTACTCACCTGAATTATGCACAAAGGTGCCTACTTACCTGCTGCAAGTGCCTGCTGATCGACATTATTCGCCTAGTACCTGTAAAAAATTAAAAAACAACAATACAGTTTATTAGTGTGTGAAAGAAACAATTCATGAAGCATCATACAATGCTGAAGGTGGTTATCGGTTGCTATTGGTTGCGAGGTGAGAAGCCCCGCCCTCCTGGCACATAAATGCTGGAGCGAGCTGGGTCAGAGTCATTTTGTCATTGAATTCGCCTGATGAGAACACTGTGGGAAGGTTCGAAACGCGTCGCGACAGACCTGAATGACAAAATTTGAAGACATTTAAAAATAAACAGCCGGCATCATTAGGGTGGTGATGCGTCTGAGCACAATATATGTTTATTCAATTTTTCTTCTCCGTCCATACAGACGTTGAGATGTGTACTTTTAGAGTAATATACCCCTTAACCACATCTAAACCTTAACCTACCATCGGTTTTTCTTCACACACCCCTGAGAAAAACAGCCCGTGTGGCTGTAGCCCGGGTTTGGGATTTTTTACAGAGCCTAAAAAAATATTTTAGACTGGCGTTGGCTTTCTGTGGGGAAGTGTTGGCTGTTGTGTGTGTGATTTGGGGGTGTGCTTGTGACTCTTGGCGGCCGGTGGGACTCAGGACCGTGCACAACCGTTTTCGAATCCTTCGGGATTCGGATTCTGGATTTTCCTTCACCTAACCAAGCCAGTGCCGGGTTCCTATGGACCTCGAGTTCCCTGTACTCACCTGAATTATGCACAAAGGTGCCTACTTACCTGCTGCAAGTGCCTGCTGATCGACATTATTCGCCTAGTACCTGTAAAAAATTAAAAAACAACAATACAGTTTATTAGTGTGTGAAAGAAACAATTCATGAAGCATCATACAATGCTGAAGGTGGTTATCGGTTGCTATTGGTTGCGAGGTGAGAAGCCCCGCCCTCCTGGCACATAAATGCTGGAGCGAGCTGGGTCAGAGTCATTTTGTCATTGAATTCGCCTGATGAGAACACTGTGGGAAGGTTCGAAACGCGTCGCGACAGACCTGAATGACAAAATTTGAAGACATTTAAAAATAAACAGCCGGCATCATTAGGGTGGTGATGCGTCTGAGCACAATATATGTTTATTCAATTTTTCTTCTCCGTCCATACAGACGTTGAGATGTGTACTTTTAGAGTAATATACCCCTTAACCACATCTAAACCTTAACCTACCATCGGTTTTTCTTCACACACCCCTGAGAAAAACAGCCCGTGTGGCTGTAGCCCGGGTTTGGGATTTTTTACAGAGCCTAAAAAAATATTTTAGACTGGCGTTGGCTTTCTGTGGGGAAGTGTTGGCTGTTGTGTGTGTGATTTGGGGGTGTGCTTGTGACTCTTGGCGGCCGGTGGGACTCAGGACCGTGCACAACCGTTTTCGAATCCTTCGGGATTCGGATTCTGGATTTTCCTTCACCTAACCAAGCCAGTGCCGGGTTCCTATGGACCTCGAGTTCCCTGTACTCACCTGAATTATGCACAAAGGTGCCTACTTACCTGCTGCAAGTGCCTGCTGATCGACATTATTCGCCTAGTACCTGTAAAAAATTAAAAAACAACAATACAGTTTATTAGTGTGTGAAAGAAACAATTCATGAAGCATCATACAATGCTGAAGGTGGTTATCGGTTGCTATTGGTTGCGAGGTGAGAAGCCCCGCCCTCCTGGCACATAAATGCTGGAGCGAGCTGGGTCAGAGTCATTTTGTCATTGAATTCGCCTGATGAGAACACTGTGGGAAGGTTCGAAACGCGTCGCGACAGACCTGAATGACAAAATTTGAAGACATTTAAAAATAAACAGCCGGCATCATTAGGGTGGTGATGCGTCTGAGCACAATATATGTTTATTCAATTTTTCTTCTCCGTCCATACAGACGTTGAGATGTGTACTTTTAGAGTAATATACCCCTTAACCACATCTAAACCTTAACCTACCATCGGTTTTTCTTCACACACCCCTGAGAAAAACAGCCCGTGTGGCTGTAGCCCGGGTTTGGGATTTTTTACAGAGCCTAAAAAAATATTTTAGACTGGCGTTGGCTTTCTGTGGGGAAGTGTTGGCTGTTGTGTGTGTGATTTGGGGGTGTGCTTGTGACTCTTGGCGGCCGGTGGGACTCAGGACCGTGCACAACCGTTTTCGAATCCTTCGGGATTCGGATTCTGGATTTTCCTTCACCTAACCAAGCCAGTGCCGGGTTCCTATGGACCTCGAGTTCCCTGTACTCACCTGAATTATGCACAAAGGTGCCTACTTACCTGCTGCAAGTGCCTGCTGATCGACATTATTCGCCTAGTACCTGTAAAAAATTAAAAAACAACAATACAGTTTATTAGTGTGTGAAAGAAACAATTCATGAAGCATCATACAATGCTGAAGGTGGTTATCGGTTGCTATTGGTTGCGAGGTGAGAAGCCCCGCCCTCCTGGCACATAAATGCTGGAGCGAGCTGGGTCAGAGTCATTTTGTCATTGAATTCGCCTGATGAGAACACTGTGGGAAGGTTCGAAACGCGTCGCGACAGACCTGAATGACAAAATTTGAAGACATTTAAAAATAAACAGCCGGCATCATTAGGGTGGTGATGCGTCTGAGCACAATATATGTTTATTCAATTTTTCTTCTCCGTCCATACAGACGTTGAGATGTGTACTTTTAGAGTAATATACCCCTTAACCACATCTAAACCTTAACCTACCATCGGTTTTTCTTCACACACCCCTGAGAAAAACAGCCCGTGTGGCTGTAGCCCGGGTTTGGGATTTTTTACAGAGCCTAAAAAAATATTTTAGACTGGCGTTGGCTTTCTGTGGGGAAGTGTTGGCTGTTGTGTGTGTGATTTGGGGGTGTGCTTGTGACTCTTGGCGGCCGGTGGGACTCAGGACCGTGCACAACCGTTTTCGAATCCTTCGGGATTCGGATTCTGGATTTTCCTTCACCTAACCAAGCCAGTGCCGGGTTCCTATGGACCTCGAGTTCCCTGTACTCACCTGAATTATGCACAAAGGTGCCTACTTACCTGCTGCAAGTGCCTGCTGATCGACATTATTCGCCTAGTACCTGTAAAAAATTAAAAAACAACAATACAGTTTATTAGTGTGTGAAAGAAACAATTCATGAAGCATCATACAATGCTGAAGGTGGTTATCGGTTGCTATTGGTTGCGAGGTGAGAAGCCCCGCCCTCCTGGCACATAAATGCTGGAGCGAGCTGGGTCAGAGTCATTTTGTCATTGAATTCGCCTGATGAGAACACTGTGGGAAGGTTCGAAACGCGTCGCGACAGACCTGAATGACAAAATTTGAAGACATTTAAAAATAAACAGCCGGCATCATTAGGGTGGTGATGCGTCTGAGCACAATATATGTTTATTCAATTTTTCTTCTCCGTCCATACAGACGTTGAGATGTGTACTTTTAGAGTAATATACCCCTTAACCACATCTAAACCTTAACCTACCATCGGTTTTTCTTCACACACCCCTGAGAAAAACAGCCCGTGTGGCTGTAGCCCGGGTTTGGGATTTTTTACAGAGCCTAAAAAAATATTTTAGACTGGCGTTGGCTTTCTGTGGGGAAGTGTTGGCTGTTGTGTGTGTGATTTGGGGGTGTGCTTGTGACTCTTGGCGGCCGGTGGGACTCAGGACCGTGCACAACCGTTTTCGAATCCTTCGGGATTCGGATTCTGGATTTTCCTTCACCTAACCAAGCCAGTGCCGGGTTCCTATGGACCTCGAGTTCCCTGTACTCACCTGAATTATGCACAAAGGTGCCTACTTACCTGCTGCAAGTGCCTGCTGATCGACATTATTCGCCTAGTACCTGTAAAAAATTAAAAAACAACAATACAGTTTATTAGTGTGTGAAAGAAACAATTCATGAAGCATCATACAATGCTGAAGGTGGTTATCGGTTGCTATTGGTTGCGAGGTGAGAAGCCCCGCCCTCCTGGCACATAAATGCTGGAGCGAGCTGGGTCAGAGTCATTTTGTCATTGAATTCGCCTGATGAGAACACTGTGGGAAGGTTCGAAACGCGTCGCGACAGACCTGAATGACAAAATTTGAAGACATTTAAAAATAAACAGCCGGCATCATTAGGGTGGTGATGCGTCTGAGCACAATATATGTTTATTCAATTTTTCTTCTCCGTCCATACAGACGTTGAGATGTGTACTTTTAGAGTAATATACCCCTTAACCACATCTAAACCTTAACCTACCATCGGTTTTTCTTCACACACCCCTGAGAAAAACAGCCCGTGTGGCTGTAGCCCGGGTTTGGGATTTTTTACAGAGCCTAAAAAAATATTTTAGACTGGCGTTGGCTTTCTGTGGGGAAGTGTTGGCTGTGTGTGTGTGATTTGGGGGTGTGCTTGTGACTCTTGGCGGCCGGTGGGACTCAGGACCGTGCACAACCGTTTTCGAATCCTTCGGGATTCGGATTCTGGATTTTCCTTCACCTAACCAAGCCAGTGCCGGGTTCCTATGGACCTCGAGTTCCCTGTACTCACCTGAATTATGCACAAAGGTGCCTACTTACCTGCTGCAAGTGCCTGCTGATCGACATTATTCGCCTAGTACCTGTAAAAAATTAAAAAACAACAATACAGTTTATTAGTGTGTGAAAGAAACAATTCATGAAGCATCATACAATGCTGAAGGTGGTTATCGGTTGCTATTGGTTGCGAGGTGAGAAGCCCCGCCCTCCTGGCACATAAATGCTGGAGCGAGCTGGGTCAGAGTCATTTTGTCATTGAATTCGCCTGATGAGAACACTGTGGGAAGGTTCGAAACGCGTCGCGACAGACCTGAATGACAAAATTTGAAGACATTTAAAAATAAACAGCCGGCATCATTAGGGTGGTGATGCGTCTGAGCACAATATATGTTTATTCAATTTTTCTTCTCCGTCCATACAGACGTTGAGATGTGTACTTTTAGAGTAATATACCCCTTAACCACATCTAAACCTTAACCTACCATCGGTTTTTCTTCACACACCCCTGAGAAAAACAGCCCGTGTGGCTGTAGCCCGGGTTTGGGATTTTTTACAGAGCCTAAAAAAATATTTTAGACTGGCGTTGGCTTTCTGTGGGGAAGTGTTGGCTGTTGTGTGTGTGATTTGGGGGTGTGCTTGTGACTCTTGGCGGCCGGTGGGACTCAGGACCGTGCACAACCGTTTTCGAATCCTTCGGGATTCGGATTCTGGATTTTCCTTCACCTAACCAAGCCAGTGCCGGGTTCCTATGGACCTCGAGTTCCCTGTACTCACCTGAATTATGCACAAAGGTGCCTACTTACCTGCTGCAAGTGCCTGCTGATCGACATTATTCGCCTAGTACCTGTAAAAAATTAAAAAACAACAATACAGTTTATTAGTGTGTGAAAGAAACAATTCATGAAGCATCATACAATGCTGAAGGTGGTTATCGGTTGCTATTGGTTGCGAGGTGAGAAGCCCCGCCCTCCTGGCACATAAATGCTGGAGCGAGCTGGGTCAGAGTCATTTTGTCATTGAATTCGCCTGATGAGAACACTGTGGGAAGGTTCGAAACGCGTCGCGACAGACCTGAATGACAAAATTTGAAGACATTTAAAAATAAACAGCCGGCATCATTAGGGTGGTGATGCGTCTGAGCACAATATATGTTTATTCAATTTTTCTTCTCCGTCCATACAGACGTTGAGATGTGTACTTTTAGAGTAATATACCCCTTAACCACATCTAAACCTTAACCTACCATCGGTTTTTCTTCACACACCCCTGAGAAAAACAGCCCGTGTGGCTGTAGCCCGGGTTTGGGATTTTTTACAGAGCCTAAAAAAATATTTTAGACTGGCGTTGGCTTTCTGTGGGGAAGTGTTGGCTGTTGTGTGTGTGATTTGGGGGTGTGCTTGTGACTCTTGGCGGCCGGTGGGACTCAGGACCGTGCACAACCGTTTTCGAATCCTTCGGGATTCGGATTCTGGATTTTCCTTCACCTAACCAAGCCAGTGCCGGGTTCCTATGGACCTCGAGTTCCCTGTACTCACCTGAATTATGCACAAAGGTGCCTACTTACCTGCTGCAAGTGCCTGCTGATCGACATTATTCGCCTAGTACCTGTAAAAAATTAAAAAACAACAATACAGTTTATTAGTGTGTGAAAGAAACAATTCATGAAGCATCATACAATGCTGAAGGTGGTTATCGGTTGCTATTGGTTGCGAGGTGAGAAGCCCCGCCCTCCTGGCACATAAATGCTGGAGCGAGCTGGGTCAGAGTCATTTTGTCATTGAATTCGCCTGATGAGAACACTGTGGGAAGGTTCGAAACGCGTCGCGACAGACCTGAATGACAAAATTTGAAGACATTTAAAAATAAACAGCCGGCATCATTAGGGTGGTGATGCGTCTGAGCACAATATATGTTTATTCAATTTTTCTTCTCCGTCCATACAGACGTTGAGATGTGTACTTTTAGAGTAATATACCCCTTAACCACATCTAAACCTTAACCTACCATCGGTTTTTCTTCACACACCCCTGAGAAAAACAGCCCGTGTGGCTGTAGCCCGGGTTTGGGATTTTTTACAGAGCCTAAAAAAATATTTTAGACTGGCGTTGGCTTTCTGTGGGGAAGTGTTGGCTGTTGTGTGTGTGATTTGGGGGTGTGCTTGTGACTCTTGGCGGCCGGTGGGACTCAGGACCGTGCACAACCGTTTTCGAATCCTTCGGGATTCGGATTCTGGATTTTCCTTCACCTAACCAAGCCAGTGCCGGGTTCCTATGGACCTCGAGTTCCCTGTACTCACCTGAATTATGCACAAAGGTGCCTACTTACCTGCTGCAAGTGCCTGCTGATCGACATTATTCGCCTAGTACCTGTAAAAAATTAAAAAACAACAATACAGTTTATTAGTGTGTGAAAGAAACAATTCATGAAGCATCATACAATGCTGAAGGTGGTTATCGGTTGCTATTGGTTGCGAGGTGAGAAGCCCCGCCCTCCTGGCACATAAATGCTGGAGCGAGCTGGGTCAGAGTCATTTTGTCATTGAATTCGCCTGATGAGAACACTGTGGGAAGGTTCGAAACGCGTCGCGACAGACCTGAATGACAAAATTTGAAGACATTTAAAAATAAACAGCCGGCATCATTAGGGTGGTGATGCGTCTGAGCACAATATATGTTTATTCAATTTTTCTTCTCCGTCCATACAGACGTTGAGATGTGTACTTTTAGAGTAATATACCCCTTAACCACTCTAAACCTTAACCTACCATCGGTTTTTCTTCACACACCCCTGAGAAAAACAGCCCGTGTGGCTGTAGCCCGGGTTTGGGATTTTTTACAGAGCCTAAAAAAATATTTTAGACTGGCGTTGGCTTTCTGTGGGGAAGTGTTGGCTGTGTGTGTGTGATTTGGGGGTGTGCTTGTGACTTCTTGGCGGCCGGTGGGACTCAGGACCGTGCACAACCGTTTTCGAATCCTTCGGGATTCGGATTCTGGATTTTCCTTCACCTAACCAAGCCAGTGCCGGGTTCCTATGGACCTCGAGTTCCCTGTACTCACCTGAATTATGCACAAAGGTGCCTACTTACCTGCTGCAAGTGCCTGCTGATCGACATTATTCGCCTAGTACCTGTAAAAAATTAAAAAACAACAATACAGTTTATTAGTGTGTGAAAGAAACAATTCATGAAGCATCATACAATGCTGAAGGTGGTTATCGGTTGCTATTGGTTGCGAGGTGAGAAGCCCCGCCCTCCTGGCACATAAATGCTGGAGCGAGCTGGGTCAGAGTCATTTTGTCATTGAATTCGCCTGATGAGAACACTGTGGGAAGGTTCGAAACGCGTCGCGACAGACCTGAATGACAAAATTTGAAGACATTTAAAAATAAACAGCCGGCATCATTAGGGTGGTGATGCGTCTGAGCACAATATATGTTTATTCAATTTTTCTTCTCCGTCCATACAGACGTTGAGATGTGTACTTTTAGAGTAATATACCCCTTAACCACATCTAAACCTTAACCTACCATCGGTTTTTCTTCACACACCCCTGAGAAAAACAGCCCGTGTGGCTGTAGCCCGGGTTTGGGATTTTTTACAGAGCCTAAAAAAATATTTTAGACTGGCGTTGGCTTTCTGTGGGGAAGTGTTGGCTGTTGTGTGTGTGATTTGGGGGTGTGCTTGTGACTCTTGGCGGCCGGTGGGACTCAGGACCGTGCACAACCGTTTTCGAATCCTTCGGGATTCGGATTCTGGATTTTCCTTCACCTAACCAAGCCAGTGCCGGGTTCCTATGGACCTCGAGTTCCCTGTACTCACCTGAATTATGCACAAAGGTGCCTACTTACCTGCTGCAAGTGCCTGCTGATCGACATTATTCGCCTAGTACCTGTAAAAAATTAAAAAACAACAATACAGTTTATTAGTGTGTGAAAGAAACAATTCATGAAGCATCATACAATGCTGAAGGTGGTTATCGGTTGCTATTGGTTGCGAGGTGAGAAGCCCCGCCCTCCTGGCACATAAATGCTGGAGCGAGCTGGGTCAGAGTCATTTTGTCATTGAATTCGCCTGATGAGAACACTGTGGGAAGGTTCGAAACGCGTCGCGACAGACCTGAATGACAAAATTTGAAGACATTTAAAAATAAACAGCCGGCATCATTAGGGTGGTGATGCGTCTGAGCACAATATATGTTTATTCAATTTTTCTTCTCCGTCCATACAGACGTTGAGATGTGTACTTTTAGAGTAATATACCCCTTAACCACATCTAAACCTTAACCTACCATCGGTTTTTCTTCACACACCCCTGAGAAAAACAGCCCGTGTGGCTGTAGCCCGGGTTTGGGATTTTTTACAGAGCCTAAAAAAATATTTTAGACTGGCGTTGGCTTTCTGTGGGGAAGTGTTGGCTGTTGTGTGTGTGATTTGGGGGTGTGCTTGTGACTCTTGGCGGCCGGTGGGACTCAGGACCGTGCACAACCGTTTTCGAATCCTTCGGGATTCGGATTCTGGATTTTCCTTCACCTAACCAAGCCAGTGCCGGGTTCCTATGGACCTCGAGTTCCCTGTACTCACCTGAATTATGCACAAAGGTGCCTACTTACCTGCTGCAAGTGCCTGCTGATCGACATTATTCGCCTAGTACCTGTAAAAAATTAAAAAACAACAATACAGTTTATTAGTGTGTGAAAGAAACAATTCATGAAGCATCATACAATGCTGAAGGTGGTTATCGGTTGCTATTGGTTGCGAGGTGAGAAGCCCCGCCCTCCTGGCACATAAATGCTGGAGCGAGCTGGGTCAGAGTCATTTTGTCATTGAATTCGCCTGATGAGAACACTGTGGGAAGGTTCGAAACGCGTCGCGACAGACCTGAATGACAAAATTTGAAGACATTTAAAAATAAACAGCCGGCATCATTAGGGTGGTGATGCGTCTGAGCACAATATATGTTTATTCAATTTTTCTTCTCCGTCCATACAGACGTTGAGATGTGTACTTTTAGAGTAATATACCCCTTAACCACATCTAAACCTTAACCTACCATCGGTTTTTCTTCACACACCCCTGAGAAAAACAGCCCGTGTGGCTGTAGCCCGGGTTTGGGATTTTTTACAGAGCCTAAAAAAATATTTTAGACTGGCGTTGGCTTTCTGTGGGGAAGTGTTGGCTGTTGTGTGTGTGATTTGGGGGTGTGCTTGTGACTCTTGGCGGCCGGTGGGACTCAGGACCGTGCACAACCGTTTTCGAATCCTTCGGGATTCGGATTCTGGATTTTCCTTCACCTAACCAAGCCAGTGCCGGGTTCCTATGGACCTCGAGTTCCCTGTACTCACCTGAATTATGCACAAAGGTGCCTACTTACCTGCTGCAAGTGCCTGCTGATCGACATTATTCGCCTAGTACCTGTAAAAAATTAAAAAACAACAATACAGTTTATTAGTGTGTGAAAGAAACAATTCATGAAGCATCATACAATGCTGAAGGTGGTTATCGGTTGCTATTGGTTGCGAGGTGAGAAGCCCCGCCCTCCTGGCACATAAATGCTGGAGCGAGCTGGGTCAGAGTCATTTTGTCATTGAATTCGCCTGATGAGAACACTGTGGGAAGGTTCGAAACGCGTCGCGACAGACCTGAATGACAAAATTTGAAGACATTTAAAAATAAACAGCCGGCATCATTAGGGTGGTGATGCGTCTGAGCACAATATATGTTTATTCAATTTTTCTTCTCCGTCCATACAGACGTTGAGATGTGTACTTTTAGAGTAATATACCCCTTAACCACATCTAAACCTTAACCTACCATCGGTTTTTCTTCACACACCCCTGAGAAAAACAGCCCGTGTGGCTGTAGCCCGGGTTTGGGATTTTTTACAGAGCCTAAAAAAATATTTTAGACTGGCGTTGGCTTTCTGTGGGGAAGTGTTGGCTGTTGTGTGTGTGATTTGGGGGTGTGCTTGTGACTCTTGGCGGCCGGTGGGACTCAGGACCGTGCACAACCGTTTTCGAATCCTTCGGGATTCGGATTCTGGATTTTCCTTCACCTAACCAAGCCAGTGCCGGGTTCCTATGGACCTCGAGTTCCCTGTACTCACCTGAATTATGCACAAAGGTGCCTACTTACCTGCTGCAAGTGCCTGCTGATCGACATTATTCGCCTAGTACCTGTAAAAAATTAAAAAACAACAATACAGTTTATTAGTGTGTGAAAGAAACAATTCATGAAGCATCATACAATGCTGAAGGTGGTTATCGGTTGCTATTGGTTGCGAGGTGAGAAGCCCCGCCCTCCTGGCACATAAATGCTGGAGCGAGCTGGGTCAGAGTCATTTTGTCATTGAATTCGCCTGATGAGAACACTGTGGGAAGGTTCGAAACGCGTCGCGACAGACCTGAATGACAAAATTTGAAGACATTTAAAAATAAACAGCCGGCATCATTAGGGTGGTGATGCGTCTGAGCACAATATATGTTTATTCAATTTTTCTTCTCCGTCCATACAGACGTTGAGATGTGTACTTTTAGAGTAATATACCCCTTAACCACATCTAAACCTTAACCTACCATCGGTTTTTCTTCACACACCCCTGAGAAAAACAGCCCGTGTGGCTGTAGCCCGGGTTTGGGATTTTTTACAGAGCCTAAAAAAATATTTTAGACTGGCGTTGGCTTTCTGTGGGGAAGTGTTGGCTGTTGTGTGTGTGATTTGGGGGTGTGCTTGTGACTCTTGGCGGCCGGTGGGACTCAGGACCGTGCACAACCGTTTTCGAATCCTTCGGGATTCGGATTCTGGATTTTCCTTCACCTAACCAAGCCAGTGCCGGGTTCCTATGGACCTCGAGTTCCCTGTACTCACCTGAATTATGCACAAAGGTGCCTAACCTGCTGCAAGTGCCTGCTGATCGACATTATTCGCCTAGTACCTGTAAAAAATTAAAAAACAACAATACAGTTTATTAGTGTGTGAAAGAAACAATTCATGAAGCATCATACAATGCTGAAGGTGGTTATCGGTTGCTATTGGTTGCGAGGTGAGAAGCCCCGCCCTCCTGGCACATAAATGCTGGAGCGAGCTGGGTCAGAGTCATTTTGTCATTGAATTCGCCTGATGAGAACACTGTGGGAAGGTTCGAAACGCGTCGCGACAGACCTGAATGACAAAATTTGAAGACATTTAAAAATAAACAGCCGGCATCATTAGGGTGGTGATGCGTCTGAGCACAATATATGTTTATTCAATTTTTCTTCTCCGTCCATACAGACGTTGAGATGTGTACTTTTAGAGTAATATACCCCTTAACCACATCTAAACCTTAACCTACCATCGGTTTTTCTTCACACACCCCTGAGAAAAACAGCCCGTGTGGCTGTAGCCCGGGTTTGGGATTTTTTACAGAGCCTAAAAAAATATTTTAGACTGGCGTTGGCTTTCTGTGGGGAAGTGTTGGCTGTTGTGTGTGTGATTTGGGGGTGTGCTTGTGACTCTTGGCGGCCGGTGGGACTCAGGACCGTGCACAACCGTTTTCGAATCCTTCGGGATTCGGATTCTGGATTTTCCTTCACCTAACCAAGCCAGTGCCGGGTTCCTATGGACCTCGAGTTCCCTGTACTCACCTGAATTATGCACAAAGGTGCCTACTTACCTGCTGCAAGTGCCTGCTGATCGACATTATTCGCCTAGTACCTGTAAAAAATTAAAAAACAACAATACAGTTTATTAGTGTGTGAAAGAAACAATTCATGAAGCATCATACAATGCTGAAGGTGGTTATCGGTTGCTATTGGTTGCGAGGTGAGAAGCCCCGCCCTCCTGGCACATAAATGCTGGAGCGAGCTGGGTCAGAGTCATTTTGTCATTGAATTCGCCTGATGAGAACACTGTGGGAAGGTTCGAAACGCGTCGCGACAGACCTGAATGACAAAATTTGAAGACATTTAAAAATAAACAGCCGGCATCATTAGGGTGGTGATGCGTCTGAGCACAATATATGTTTATTCAATTTTTCTTCTCCGTCCATACAGACGTTGAGATGTGTACTTTTAGAGTAATATACCCCTTAACCACATCTAAACCTTAACCTACCATCGGTTTTTCTTCACACACCCCTGAGAAAAACAGCCCGTGTGGCTGTAGCCCGGGTTTGGGATTTTTTACAGAGCCTAAAAAAATATTTTAGACTGGCGTTGGCTTTCTGTGGGGAAGTGTTGGCTGTTGTGTGTGATTTGGGGGTGTGCTTGTGACTCTTGGCGGCCGGTGGGACTCAGGACCGTGCACAACCGTTTTCGAATCCTTCGGGATTCGGATTCTGGATTTTCCTTCACCTAACCAAGCCAGTGCCGGGTTCCTATGGACCTCGAGTTCCCTGTACTCACCTGAATTATGCACAAAGGTGCCTACTTACCTGCTGCAAGTGCCTGCTGATCGACATTATTCGCCTAGTACCTGTAAAAAATTAAAAAACAACAATACAGTTTATTAGTGTGTGAAAGAAACAATTCATGAAGCATCATACAATGCTGAAGGTGGTTATCGGTTGCTATTGGTTGCGAGGTGAGAAGCCCCGCCCTCCTGGCACATAAATGCTGGAGCGAGCTGGGTCAGAGTCATTTTGTCATTGAATTCGCCTGATGAGAACACTGTGGGAAGGTTCGAAACGCGTCGCGACAGACCTGAATGACAAAATTTGAAGACATTTAAAAATAAACAGCCGGCATCATTAGGGTGGTGATGCGTCTGAGCACAATATATGTTTATTCAATTTTTCTTCTCCGTCCATACAGACGTTGAGATGTGTACTTTTAGAGTAATATACCCCTTAACCACATCTAAACCTTAACCTACCATCGGTTTTTCTTCACACACCCCTGAGAAAAACAGCCCGTGTGGCTGTAGCCCGGGTTTGGGATTTTTTACAGAGCCTAAAAAAATATTTTAGACTGGCGTTGGCTTTCTGTGGGGAAGTGTTGGCTGTTGTGTGTGTGATTTGGGGGTGTGCTTGTGACTCTTGGCGGCCGGTGGGACTCAGGACCGTGCACAACCGTTTTCGAATCCTTCGGGATTCGGATTCTGGATTTTCCTTCACCTAACCAAGCCAGTGCCGGGTTCCTATGGACCTCGAGTTCCCTGTACTCACCTGAATTATGCACAAAGGTGCCTACTTACCTGCTGCAAGTGCCTGCTGATCGACATTATTCGCCTAGTACCTGTAAAAAATTAAAAAACAACAATACAGTTTATTAGTGTGTGAAAGAAACAATTCATGAAGCATCATACAATGCTGAAGGTGGTTATCGGTTGCTATTGGTTGCGAGGTGAGAAGCCCCGCCCTCCTGGCACATAAATGCTGGAGCGAGCTGGGTCAGAGTCATTTTGTCATTGAATTCGCCTGATGAGAACACTGTGGGAAGGTTCGAAACGCGTCGCGACAGACCTGAATGACAAAATTTGAAGACATTTAAAAATAAACAGCCGGCATCATTAGGGTGGTGATGCGTCTGAGCACAATATATGTTTATTCAATTTTTCTTCTCCGTCCATACAGACGTTGAGATGTGTACTTTTAGAGTAATATACCCCTTAACCACATCTAAACCTTAACCTACCATCGGTTTTTCTTCACACACCCCTGAGAAAAACAGCCCGTGTGGCTGTAGCCCGGGTTTGGGATTTTTTACAGAGCCTAAAAAAATATTTTAGACTGGCGTTGGCTTTCTGTGGGGAAGTGTTGGCTGTTGTGTGTGATTTGGGGGTGTGCTTGTGACTCTTGGCGGCCGGTGGGACTCAGGACCGTGCACAACCGTTTTCGAATCCTTCGGGATTCGGATTCTGGATTTTCCTTCACCTAACCAAGCCAGTGCCGGGTTCCTATGGACCTCGAGTTCCCTGTACTCACCTGAATTATGCACAAAGGTGCCTACTTACCTGCTGCAAGTGCCTGCTGATCGACATTATTCGCCTAGTACCTGTAAAAAATTAAAAAACAACAATACAGTTTATTAGTGTGTGAAAGAAACAATTCATGAAGCATCATACAATGCTGAAGGTGGTTATCGGTTGCTATTGGTTGCGAGGTGAGAAGCCCCGCCCTCCTGGCACATAAATGCTGGAGCGAGCTGGGTCAGAGTCATTTTGTCATTGAATTCGCCTGATGAGAACACTGTGGGAAGGTTCGAAACGCGTCGCGACAGACCTGAATGACAAAATTTGAAGACATTTAAAAATAAACAGCCGGCATCATTAGGGTGGTGATGCGTCTGAGCACAATATATGTTTATTCAATTTTTCTTCTCCGTCCATACAGACGTTGAGATGTGTACTTTTAGAGTAATATACCCCTTAACCACATCTAAACCTTAACCTACCATCGGTTTTTCTTCACACACCCCTGAGAAAAACAGCCCGTGTGGCTGTAGCCCGGGTTTGGGATTTTTTACAGAGCCTAAAAAAATATTTTAGACTGGCGTTGGCTTTCTGTGGGGAAGTGTTGGCTGTTGTGTGTGTGATTTGGGGGTGTGCTTGTGACTCTTGGCGGCCGGTGGGACTCAGGACCGTGCACAACCGTTTTCGAATCCTTCGGGATTCGGATTCTGGATTTTCCTTCACCTAACCAAGCCAGTGCCGGGTTCCTATGGACCTCGAGTTCCCTGTACTCACCTGAATTATGCACAAAGGTGCCTACTTACCTGCTGCAAGTGCCTGCTGATCGACATTATTCGCCTAGTACCTGTAAAAAATTAAAAAACAACAATACAGTTTATTAGTGTGTGAAAGAAACAATTCATGAAGCATCATACAATGCTGAAGGTGGTTATCGGTTGCTATTGGTTGCGAGGTGAGAAGCCCCGCCCTCCTGGCACATAAATGCTGGAGCGAGCTGGGTCAGAGTCATTTTGTCATTGAATTCGCCTGATGAGAACACTGTGGGAAGGTTCGAAACGCGTCGCGACAGACCTGAATGACAAAATTTGAAGACATTTAAAAATAAACAGCCGGCATCATTAGGGTGGTGATGCGTCTGAGCACAATATATGTTTATTCAATTTTTCTTCTCCGTCCATACAGACGTTGAGATGTGTACTTTTAGAGTAATATACCCCTTAACCACATCTAAACCTTAACCTACCATCGGTTTTTCTTCACACACCCCTGAGAAAAACAGCCCGTGTGGCTGTAGCCCGGGTTTGGGATTTTTTACAGAGCCTAAAAAAATATTTTAGACTGGCGTTGGCTTTCTGTGGGGAAGTGTTGGCTGTTGTGTGTGATTTGGGGGTGTGCTTGTGACTCTTGGCGGCCGGTGGGACTCAGGACCGTGCACAACCGTTTTCGAATCCTTCGGGATTCGGATTCTGGATTTTCCTTCACCTAACCAAGCCAGTGCCGGGTTCCTATGGACCTCGAGTTCCCTGTACTCACCTGAATTATGCACAAAGGTGCCTACTTACCTGCTGCAAGTGCCTGCTGATCGACATTATTCGCCTAGTACCTGTAAAAAATTAAAAAACAACAATACAGTTTATTAGTGTGTGAAAGAAACAATTCATGAAGCATCATACAATGCTGAAGGTGGTTATCGGTTGCTATTGGTTGCGAGGTGAGAAGCCCCGCCCTCCTGGCACATAAATGCTGGAGCGAGCTGGGTCAGAGTCATTTTGTCATTGAATTCGCCTGATGAGAACACTGTGGGAAGGTTCGAAACGCGTCGCGACAGACCTGAATGACAAAATTTGAAGACATTTAAAAATAAACAGCCGGCATCATTAGGGTGGTGATGCGTCTGAGCACAATATATGTTTATTCAATTTTTCTTCTCCGTCCATACAGACGTTGAGATGTGTACTTTTAGAGTAATATACCCCTTAACCACATCTAAACCTTAACCTACCATCGGTTTTTCTTCACACACCCCTGAGAAAAACAGCCCGTGTGGCTGTAGCCCGGGTTTGGGATTTTTTACAGAGCCTAAAAAAATATTTTAGACTGGCGTTGGCTTTCTGTGGGGAAGTGTTGGCTGTTGTGTGTGATTTGGGGGTGTGCTTGTGACTCTTGGCGGCCGGTGGGACTCAGGACCGTGCACAACCGTTTTCGAATCCTTCGGGATTCGGATTCTGGATTTTCCTTCACCTAACCAAGCCAGTGCCGGGTTCCTATGGACCTCGAGTTCCCTGTACTCACCTGAATTATGCACAAAGGTGCCTACTTACCTGCTGCAAGTGCCTGCTGATCGACATTATTCGCCTAGTACCTGTAAAAAATTAAAAAACAACAATACAGTTTATTAGTGTGTGAAAGAAACAATTCATGAAGCA